>NW_018165008.1:9912-68084 GCF_001263595.1 Phalaenopsis equestris | reverse complement strand
ATCTTAATCGAGAGTTTTCTTAAGTGATTTCGATCATTTAAGATGTAATTAACTATAGGGGCTTGCCTCTATAGGGAACCAGAAACCCAGATAAAATAAACCCTATCTAATTTTTATGTTAGATAGGGGAACTTGTTGGCCTTTTTATAAAAATATTTCGCAGACCAAACGGATGTCACAAATTATTTAGTTTAGATGATTGAATCCCTATTACAAGTGATATATCTATTCTTCGGGATAAATATATTGCTTGTAGTATTGTATTAAGTCGTCTAAACTATTTAAAATGTGAGACTCGTTTGGTCTCACTTATTTAAAAATTAAAATGTTACTTCTTTAAAAAAAGTTATGTTTATATTTAAATTATTTTTAAAAATCACAAAATCATCATCTTTTCAAACTACGAAAATTAAGCTGAACGATAAAACGGCCGACAATGGTGCCATTTCAGAAGGAGGGCTAAAGGAGAGGAATACGGGGACACGCCCCAGGATAAGCTTCAAGCTCCTCACAGAGACGGAGGTGCAAGGTTTGCGTGCTCCAAGTCCTTTTAGTTTGTGAGGAGAAGGCAACAGATAGTGAGGAGTCTGAGTAAGAAATGATCAGAGAAAATTTTCAGACAATTTTCATAAAGATTAGGGCAAATGAATATTTTATTGCAAGAACATCAAACAACTCAGCAAGAATACATAAGATTAGCATCTTCAATTTAAGAGTTAGGTGATCTCTCCCAAATCCTACAATTCGAGAGGTAGTAAATCTCACCTAAACGCTAACCCTAAGATTCAAAGACACAATCTCACACATAATCCTAATCCCAAACTTTTAAGCCCAATTTATATCAAATAATAATAAATAATAAAAGACTAAATTGTCCTGAAACTAATAAAAGACAAAGCTTCCCTTAGGCTAGACACCGACGTAACAATACTCCCCTCCCAATAGATGCCTTGTCCTTAAGGTGGGGGGAAATGAAACTATTGTTGGATCAAGTCATGTGGCTCCCGCTTATAAACTAGCTTGTGTTGGCTCTCCCCTTTAGCACTTGTACATTCGTTATGGCTTTTAACCTCTGAAAAGTCTGGGTTGCCACTTTCCCCGCTTAAAGTTTATCCTTCTTCAATTTCTTCGTTCATGACCACACATCAAATTACATCTCTTAACGAACTTGTGGTAGTATTCTATATGTCCCATAAATGTTTTCAACTATTTCCACGTCTTACATAGTAACTGCTCCAATATAATTGTCACCTTCGATGGATTCACCGACACTAAGGTCTTGCTCAAACTAGGGTCACCGCGAAGCATTACCGTCTTATCTCTCTCTTGAAACTCCATGGTCAAAAGTTTCCAATCCATCTTAATCTATCTTACGGATTGCAACTATTCCATACCCCTAAATCTAAGGGAAGAATTTATTCCATCACCTGAATGTCTGATAATGTTAAAATCACTCTTTTACAAACTCCATTGCTTTTCTCTACCTGTCTCGTCTCCATCATGACTCCAAAAATTCTTATGTCCACCATCTCAAGCCACAATTGCTTCACAATTTGAATAGCAATGAAGTTGTGAATGGCCTCACCATCTACCAATACCACTACCGGCTTCTCCCAGATGTATCCCATCACCTTCATGGTGTGATTTGGAGTAAATCACACCATTGACTTGCGGGACACCTCTGTTACATCCAATTATAAATTTTCCTCTCCATCCATCGTTTCTTCCTCCTACTCTTCACTATCTATATCCTCCCCCTCGCAAACTAAAAGGATCCGGAGCTCGTGATCCTTGCACTGGTGGCCTATGGCATACTTCTCACCACATCGGAGACATAATCCCTTGGCCCCTTTCTCCTGCAACTCTGCATCGATGAGACACTTGAAGTTAACCCCTAAACAGGCCCCCATATTCCTCTTTTTTGGCGCCTCCTTCTGAAATAACACATTTTGGATCCTCAGTGTTTTAGTCATTGAGGTACTCTTGTGGAATCGTCTCGTGGTGCCACTTTTGTTGGTCTTCTTCATTTGGTTCATGCTTCCACCATCTAGACAACCTCTATTGTCTCCCTCAATCCCTAAGCTTTAGGTCTTTCATGAAGTTCCCCTTCAATCTTGTTTCAAACCCCCTAAGTTTCTCGACAATAGTTCTAATCTCTCCCTATATTTCATGACAGTCCCCTCCTTAGTCAAGGCATAGAATCATTTGAATAGGTCTCCTTTCCAAATGGCTCGAAAACGTTGTAACAAACGATCCTTAAATTCCTTTCACGAGCGGATTGAATGTTTAAGAGCCTTTCTGCACTGAAACCATGCAAGGGTTTTTTCTCCAAGCATAACCCTGTTGCCATGAGCTTCTTTTGCCCATTTATCTCATTTGTTGTGAAGTATCGCTCCACCCGATACATCTACCCTTGTATGTCTTTCCCCTTAAAGTTCGGAATTTTTAACTTCCTAACCCTAGTGTCACCACTCCAACGTTCACTCCCTTTGGTATTTCCCCCCATTTATCTATAATGAAATTCCCTCCTTCGATCATAACCATACTCTCTTCTGGTTTCTTTGAAGGATATGATGAGCGTGGTTTAGGATGGAGGGCTGAGATTCTTGATTAAGTTTCATATCATGAAAGAGACACATTATACGGAGTTGGTAGAGATTCTGGGGATTCACAAGCTATTGGATAAGTTATTTGGGACAACAATATTCTTCAAGATTGACCTTGATGTCAAGGTACCATCAGATTCGGATGGTCTGAAATATTTGTAGAAGACGGTGAGAGTCACTACGAGTTTCAGATTAAATGGAAAGGATTGTCAGATTATGACGTCACGTGAGAGTCGTACGATTTGATCCAACATTAGTTTTTTCCACCTTGAGGACAATGAGTCTTTTTAGGAGGGAGGTATTGTTATGCCGGTGCCTAAATTAAGGGAAATTTTGTCTTTTAGTAGCATTAAAGCAATTTAATATTTTATTATTAATTATTGCTTGGTATAAATAGGGCTTCGTAATTTAGGGTTAGGGTTATGCATGAAATTGTTTCTTTGAGTTTTATGGCTAGGGCTAAGGTTAGGGTTTGGGAGATATTTCCTAGCTCTCGAATTGAAGGATTTGGTAGGGAGTGCCTATCTCTCGAATTGTAGATGTTTATCATATGTACTTGCATTGAGTTGTTTGAAGTTCTTGAATTAAATTTATATGCCTTAATTTTTGTCAAGAATCGTATTAGAATCATCGCATGCATGTATTTTTTTCCCCACTTCACAAGGTACATTTTTGCGGCAAATCATATATTAATGAAAAAATAAACTTAAGGAAAATAGATTTTGGGCCCCAAATTTTCGTTTAAGAAAAATTCAAATACTCTATGGTTACCTTGTTTAAAGTTCTTAAGTTGATACTGTAATTGATGTCTATAGTTAATTTTTTTTTCAAATTCTTCTAACTTATTATCCAAGTAAACTTCATATTTTGGCAGAAGTTTACCACAAGAATTGAGCAGATTCTGTCATTGTTTTTGTTTGGAAAGCAAACCTATTATACCTTCTAAATAATTCTTTGAATTTATCTGTCTACCCTGCAAATGTTTTTGGATTCTAACTTCCATCGATGTAAAATATTATCGTAATTTACCAGATGTTATGTTGAAATTTTTGGTACCATATCCAGATTGATTTTGCGAATTTATATTTCAGACATTTGTTGTTGTAGAACTATTAAGCTTACATTCTTTATTGATATGGTCATTGATCATGTTATAAAGTGTTAATTCTATAAGGTATTTCTATAAACCATCATACTCTAATGCTGAATCTGATTTAGGATGTTCTAAAATTTATGGTTTCTAATAGTTCAGTGGATAAATAAATGAATTAAAGGGCAAATTTTTTTTTGTTGGTATAACATGCATCTCTTTGTGTTATTATTTAATAATTCATACTAGTTATTTTTTAAATTAAGAATATTTTCCATTCTCTTATGGACTTGAGACAATAATGTTTTCTAGAGTTTTATCATCGATAGTTCCTTTTTAGTGCAATTTCTGTCATATTGTTTCCCTTCTTTTATGGCTAATTGCTTCCAAAACTCACCTTTTGTAAACTTCTATAAGTAGATCTGTATTCTGGCGAAATAAAACAGAGTGTTTTTAATTTTTCTTTCTCTCTATTTTTCTTCTACTCCTTTCTTTCTAATAATTATGTACTCTTTTACATTGTAATTGGCAACTTAATATTATTTGCTGGGAACTGATTTTATCTGCTTTTATGAACTCAAGAGAAAATTTGTTGAAAGAGATAAATGGTAATATAATGAAGAATTCTTTATCAAGAAAAAAGGTTCATACTAGGTGATGGCTAGTTGAGAGAATTTAAAACCTTAAAATTACTGGATGGGTATATCCGGCCTGTAATTTATTGCCACCTGTCTTAAATTTTGGCCATTTAATCATTTATTTTCCTCTCGCATTTTTATCCATTTTCTGTAAATAAAGGAAATATAGATTTTCATGTGCTGAAATGCACAAATGCTTCTATTTCTGTTGCATTATCATTACTCGGATTCTCTTATTGGCAGGTAATGCAGCTCCGCAAAGTCTGTAGTCACCCTTACTTGTTTAATGGAATTGAGCCAGAACCATATGTGGAAGGTGAACACCTAGTTCAGGTTTGGGTTCTATTTTTCTCCAACACTTGATATCTTTTTTAAGATTTTTAATTTAATTTATATTTATTTTTGTAATGTATGAATGATGACTTTGTTGATGGCTACTTTTCTCAAACATTCACTGTGCAAATCAGGCAAGTGGTAAACTTATCGTTCTGGATCTACTACTTCAGAAGCTTCATGCAAATGGCCATCGTGTTCTTATTTTTGCTCAAATGACTCATACCCTTGACATTCTACAGGTGAAAAATGGTTGTCTTTTAATTGGCCGGATTGACAATTTTTATTTCTCCTTTTGCTTGCTTTTTTTACTACATAGGATTTTCTGGAACTGAGGAAGTACACCTATGAGCGCCTTGATGGATCTGTACGTGCTGAGGAGCGTTTTGCTGCTATAAGAAGCTTTGGTCTTAATATCATTGGAAATATCATGGAACCTCAGGGTAAACATAATGGAGCTTTTGTGTTCATGATCTCGACGAGAGCAGGAGGTGTTGGACTTAATCTGGTGGCTGCAGATACTGTGAGTATTAGTACTGTCACGCTGTTTAATTTTTCCTTCTTTCCCTTGTTAAATTGAATGGAGGGAAGTCACAACATTAATTATGCTCCCTTATAACCTTTTCCCCGCAAATGCTCTACACTATTGTCCACCATATAATTTTTTTCAAACTTATGATAATATTCTAGTAATATCATGATTTGCGACATCTCATGCAGCTTTCAGTTCAGTTTCGTTAAAGAACAAGGCTGATAATTGATACAAAAATGATGGGAAAGCAATGTGGCCGCTTGGGATCACTTTTATTTTATGTTTTTTATTTCTTATTTTATTTATTTTATTTATGTATTTATTTGAAATAAAACATGTTTAGTATGTTATGATATATTAGTTGTTTTTAAAAAACACTTAAAGATAATTTTTGGATGCTTTTAGTGTTTTAAAAACCAGTTAATTTATTTTTAAAAATAAAAATAAAAACATGCAAAAAAAATTCACTAAACAAATATATTTTTAAAATTAAAAAAAAAAGAAAACAAAAAAACAAAGAATAAAAAAATAGAAGTGATGCCAAATAAGCATTGTACCGACCACATTGTACGACCGCGTTCACTTTACATTAAATTCTCGATGATGCCTTACATATGCTTCATATACATTCTCAAAATATAACTTTTACTGATTAGAAGTATTTTCATTAGGTTATATTTTATGAGCAAGACTGGAATCCCCAGGTTGACAAGCAAGCTTTGCAGCGTGCCCACCGTATTGGTCAAATTAATCATGTACTATCTATAAATCTTGTAACGCAAAACACAATAGAGGAGGTGAGAAGGCAACATATGAATGATACCTTATTACCATCTAATATTCTGTTTGTACTTATGGTGTGGAATAATGCGTCAGGTCATAATGAGGAGAGCTGAGAGGAAGTTGCAGCTCAGCAAAAATGTTATGAGTCGAGAAACTGAACACGATAAGGCAGGGAAGGATGACTGGATTGAAGCTGGCGACATGCGATCTCTTATTCTTGGTTTACAAGTTTTTGATCCCACAGATAATAATACCAACAATTGCAATGTGGAAAACATGGGGAAATTGAGTTCAATGACAGAAAAAGTAGTACAGATGCGTAATTATGAGCAGCTAAACAAGGATGGTCGCATATTTGAAATTAATCCTATAGATATTTTGTGCAAAAAGGCCACATCCTTTAATTTTGAACTTGAACTTGATGAAGATTCTTACCTATCTTGGATTGAGAAATTCAAAGAAGTTGGTGCATCTGCTCAGAATTCTATTGAGGAATTTCAAAAGAGGAAACATTCGTTAGAAGAAAGGCATCTAAAACAAGAAGCTGATAGAAGGAAGGCAGAAGAGAAGAAACTAGCCAAATGGGAAGCCCTTGGTTACCACTCATTTGCTGTTAATGAGCCTGATGTCATAGTTGAGAACGACTTGATTTCAGATTATGGATCTATTCAGTTTGTGTATGGTGATTGTACTAAACCCAACAGAGTTTGTCCATCAAAACCTGCTATTATATTCAGGTTGGCTATATTTCTAAGTTCTGTGATAATATACATCTTGATATGCAAACAAAGAAAATGCTAACAAGCACAAATAACTTTACATATATGTACAAAAATTCTTATTACATTTTTCAGACAGGTATGCGTGCACATGCAGACAACACAATTTTTATTGATTTTTGAACTTCTGGAAATTTATAAGTTTTGTTCATTTCAACTTAGAATCTTCTATGCTACTTTCTGTCAGTTTAGAAGTTATGAAGTTGGGGCAAGAGATTGTCATCTACGTGTTGGAATCATTCAAATGTGAAATTTGTGGACCTGTTCAATGATTTGGTATTTGTGATCTTTGGTTTGATTTCTTTTCACCTTTTTAGTTGTTTGATATCTTTTTCGCAGCATCATACTGTGAATTTTGACAAAGAATTTTATTTAGGTTTTGGTGTAATGGTAGATGGAATATTCAGTAGAGCTGAAACCTGGTGATGAACAGATCAAAGAGTTCCTTTTAAGATTCTTCCTATTGGGTGCAAGTTATGGTGACAATGTAAAATATGAAGAATTTTGTTGAAGGAAAATGAACTAACAATGAGATGGATAGGTCAGAGAACGTAAGGATACACCCTTCATGAAGGCCAGCCATGTGATTCTATTTATTCTTCGCACACTAGGGGTTTTGAATGTTGATAGTAGCATAAATAACAATATTAAGATCGATGTATGACAAAATAAGGAAAAATAATTTAATATCATATTTCCTTACCCTTGTTGCATACGTCAAAACAACAAAAAATATTTCTGAGTCATCTTCAATAGTTGCCACTCCAATCTTCTAATATAAACACTTTTAAATTTGATATTACATATGATAATGAAGAAAAAGGGGTAAACTTAAAATCATGGAGATAGAAATTATTCAAATTCATTTATGTAGAATATGTTTAACAACTCAAATAACACTCAACTAGAATGAGTAAAAAATGAGGAGTCATCACACTAGCCCCAAGTAGTTGAACAAAGGCTAATGATGATGATGATACTAGGGCTTCTACACTGCCAAAATGTTATATCCACCATCACTATTATCCTAGATAAAAAAGTATAAAAAAGTTACAGAAGTAATCAAAGGGAACATAAATTGTCAGCATAGGAAAGTACAGCACTAGTATGTAATTGTGAGATCATCTATGAAATAGGTAGATAAATTAGTGTTGAATTATTAGGAATAAATGCGGTAGACCTAAGATATTAAAGAAAAAAGTTAAAATTGATTTGAATAATATAGATTTAACTCTTCATGCAATACATTGGCAATAACAAAAGGAGTACTCATAAAATTTACCCCATACAGTTAGACATATGGTCATTGTTGTTGATGATGATGCTGGCCCAATTGTTGGAGCAAAGTTTTTCATTTTGATGTATCAAAATAAAGGTTTTTATGAGCCTTGAAAGGTTAAGGAAAAAAATTGGCTGCTTATTAATATGTTATTAAGTGTGTGAATTAACAAGAAAGAAACAACACTAGAAGAGTTGATTTATGACAAGTTTCATGGATTGGAATGCTACTATAGGTTTTGAAAAACCATACACTATCACAAGACCATATGTGTGTCACGACCCGATCCGGTGCTTATAATTAATTAAGGCAGGAACTACGGTCAGACGATATTAACATTTAACTATCCACATTTTTAAAACATCCAATACATATAAAAGAGCTACTAATCCATAAGTGCAATAAAATTTAAATCATTCATCAACAACATTCCAATCCAGAACAGAACAATAAATCAATATTTGACAAAAATAGTAAAAAAAAGCTATCATCATAAAAATACATAGCAACAGTGTTCCTTCTATCATTCTTCTTCAAAGCCGAAAATATCTTTATTAGGATCATGATTCAATAAAACTTCTCATCAATACTTATTTAATTAAACTCAAACTCACAAACACGTGACACGCAATATACACATAACTTTATTTATATAATAATATATTAATTAACGTATAAAAAAATATTAAACATACCTTTATGTATCATCCTCTGTAATAGTGTCCCCCACCAAGCCGCATGAGCTCTTTCTTCTTCCTCCTTCTGTCACAGTTCGTCCCAATAGAGCTTGCCACCACCGCTTGTTTCTACCTTCTCTTCCTCTGCCGCTCGACAACAATGTCGAAGTCGCTCAACTAGGGCTCGACTTCAACTCAACACACGAGCTCAATGCTGTTATCTCGCCTCCTTTCTTCCTCCACGTGAGCACAACACAAGGGTCTGCTTACCTCTTTCAATCTCTGCACACGAGCACAGTGCCAAGTCATTCGCCTTCCTTCCACGCGCACTATTATGGATCGACGTTGTCTTATGCATGAAATCGTTGAATTCCCCTCTTCTTCTTTTTTCTCCTCTTATTCGCTGCACCGAAGCTGTTACCCTTCTCCTATGGTTTCTTCTTCTTTCTCCTTAGACTTCTTCCTTACTCGGCTAGGACACAACCTCCTTTCTCGATTTTTCTCGTTTTCTCTCGCTTGTTCTTTACATTTGTTCGAATGAGGAATAATATGACTCTCAAGTCTTAACCGAAGGGGTGCTTATTCTTCGTGCCTACTCAATTAATTGCTATTATTATATTTATTTTTATTATTTTTGTTATTAAATCTCCATCCTTATAAAAATTTCTTCCTCGAAATTCGAAAATAAACATGAAAGTGAACGCACCTCAATTGAAAAGTTATGGATATTTTTCTTGCATCTTAGAGACCTTTTTCCAAATAACATCTTTCTCCGACCCATGCCTCTATACAATCTTCACAGAAGGGATCTTTTTGTTTCGCGACTTTTTCACATTCATAATACATAATCCTTTTCGGCTCCTTAATTTAAGTCAAATCAGGTTAAATGTTAACTGAGTCCGCTATCACCCTACTGACTTCATTTGTAATATGTTTTTTCAGTGAAGAAATGCGAAAATCGTTATGTACTCTTCGCATATGAGTTGGTAAAGCCAATTTGTAAGTCACCTTCCCAATCATCTCCACAATCTCAAATGGATCGGCAAATCTGGGGCTCAACTTTCTTGTCTTCCCAAAATATTGCACACACTTTAATGGACAGAATTTGACAAACACAAACTCTCCAACTTCAAATTCTACAGGTTTGTGCTTGACATCATAATGTTTTCTCTGCCCATTTTGTATTGTCTTTAGTCTATCCCTGATCAGTCTAATCTTCTCAGTAGCATCATTAACCAAATCAGCTCTAATGATCTTTTTTTCACCCTTGTTGGTCCAACATAAAGGTGTCCTGCACTTCCTTCCATATAAGGCTTCATATGGAGCCATCCCATTACTAGCCTGGTAACTATTATTATAGGCAAACTCTACTAAAGGTATATGTGATTCTCAACCTCCACTAAAGTCAATGACACACAACCTTAGTAGGTCTTCCAAGGTTTGAATTGTCCTCTCAGACTGACTGTCTATCTGAGGGAGAAATGTTGTACTGAAAGTCAGTCGAGTGCCCAAATTTTCCTGAACCTTTTTCTACAATCTGGAAACTTGTTATCTCTATCAAAAACTATAGACTTCGACACTCCATGCAATCTCATAATATGATCCACATATAATTTGGCTAGCCTCTCAACTGGGATTGTATGTTTAATAGGCAGAAAATGAGGAGATTTAGTCAGTCAATTGACAATTTCTCATATGGCATCACGACTTTAACGAGATCTAGGCAAACCAATCACAAAATCCATTACAATGTCCTCCCATTTCGACTCTGGAATCGTAAATGTTGCAATTGACTTCCATGATTCTTGTGCTCTGTCTTCACTAGCTGATATGAATGACATTTGACCACAAATTTTTTCACACGTCTCTTCAATCATAGCTACCGAAATGCTTCTTTGAGATCCTGATACATTTTATTTCTTCCTGTGTGAATAATATATTTAGATAAATATGCTTCCTCCAGAATTTCCTTCCTCGGGTCATTAGCATCTAGAACATAAACCTTGCCTTTAGACATCAATAAACCATTCTGATCGAGCTCATATTTTTCTAAACTGCTTGTCTGAACTTGTTTTAGAACTTTCTGAATACTGTTATCTCTGACTAGAGAATCTCCAATTCTGTCCTTTAAAGTTGGTTGCACCGTCAACTGATATACTTGAGCCTTGCTTTCATCACCAGAATCAACTATAGATAGCTTCAAGCTCTCTAGATCTTTAATTAACTGATTCTGTTGAGAAAATAAATAGCTCAAATTATCTGAAACTTTTCTACTCAACGCATTTGCCACTACATTTGTCTTTCCTAGATGATACTGAATATCTAAATCACAATCTTTAATAAATTGTAGTGATCTCCTCTGCTTCTGGTTCAACTCTTTCTGAGTGAAGATATATTTTAAACTCTGGTGGCTAGTAAAAGCTTCGCGTCAAACTCCATACAACTAATGCATCCATATCTTGAGTGCAAATGCAACTGCAGCAAGCTCCAAGTTATGCTAGGATAGTTCTTTTCTTGAATTTTCAATTGTCATGATGCATATGCAATGACTTTACTATGCTGCATAAGTACACATCCCAAACCCCTCAAAGATGGAAAATCTGAAACCTATCAGAACCTGAAGGAATGACCAAAACTGGAGCAGACATTAAACAAGTCTTCATCTTTTGAAAAGCCTCTTCACAATGATCTGACCATTCAAACTTCACCGCTTTCTGAATTAACCTTGATATTAGCATAGCAATATGTGAAAATGCCTCAACAAATCTCTGGTAATAGCCAACCAGACTCCTGACCTCAGTAATGATAGTAGGCTTTGACCAATCTACAATCGCCTTCACCTTATTCTGATCCACAGATATGACATCTCCATTGATAATGCGCACAAGAAAAGCCACACTTTAAGCCAAAATTCAGATTTAGAGAATATGGCATAAAGTGTATTCTCCTATAAAACTTGTAACACAACATGTAAATGATTTGCATCACTGGCTTCTTCCTTTCAATACACCCGAATATCACCTATAAAGAAGATCACAAAAGTGGCCAAAAACTGCCTGAAGATCTTATTCATCAGGTCCATAAAAACTTCTGGAGCATTAGTTAGTCCAAATGACATCACCATGAATTCATAATGCCCATATCTAGTCCTATAAAAGGTCTTCGCTATGCCTTCTTCTGTAATCATCAACTGGTGATAGTTTGTCCTCAGATCAATCTTTGAAAATATTGAAGCCCCTTCCAACTGATCAAACAAATCGTCAATCCTCGACAGTGGATATTTATTTTTAACGGAGTTTATTACTCCCTGTAATCAATACATATCCTAAAACTCTCTTCCTTCTTCTTCACAAATAATACTGGAGCTCCCCAAGATGAGGTGCTAGACCATGAACATCTATAATTTCTTTTTTTTTTCTTATGGTTTATGTATTTGAGTTGAAAATAGAAAGATCCATAAATCTATTTGAAGGATTTGGTAGATTATTCACTTGGCAAGTTTTATTCCTACCCGCAATTTAAGATTTTCCACCTATTCAAGCAAATCCATGTTGCTCATCTCTGGTTCCGTCAATAGGGTGTCTTTCAACCTATTTTCCGTTATATTGGATAAATATTAAAACCTCTTTGGGGATTCTTTCTTGCATACAAGTGATTATTGTTCTGCAATTTAACTACCAGAATTTTTTTTTTCAGCTGTCTGGATACTTCTGGAAACTGGGGTCGTGGAGGCATGTTCACTGCACTGGCGAATCTCTCAGCAAGTATTCCAGATGCTTATCACCGGGCTTTCAAATTTGGAGATCTTCATATGGGTGATCTGCATTTAATGAAGTTGAATGGTTATTCTTTACTCATGTTAATGCTCTGTGATTTAAGAACCTCATTTCTTCCTATCATCTATAATTACAATGGAAATACTTTGAAATCAATACAACTTTGAGTGCTTTTTTTCTTGTGCTTTTCCTTTTAGGCTTCTGAAGTGATGCATGCTTAAATATAATTGAGTACATGTGCATTGTCTTCTGAATCAGTAAAGAATAAATGCATGCGTTTGAGAACTTTTTTTTTCTCCAAGCATAGTAGTATAGTATGCTTATATGCATGCGTATTAGTTTGTGCATATATTGTCTAGTTTTTTGTGTGTTTTTATATTGAAGCAATGGTGTAACTAGTTTAAGCCTATCCTAGGCGATTACCCACCATGAAATTTGAAATTTCTCAACAAATGATAGAAAATTTAATATTTTTTCTATATTATTCAGGCAATTTAGTAATTCTGCCATCTCAACATTTTTTTTACCCAATACTTAAAAAATTTCAACATTTTGTATATTTGCCTGGCCTTAAGATTGAAATTGGTTCCACCCCTATATTGAAGGCGGTTTAGAGAATTGGACTTCTTTACTGGACAAAAAACATGGGGAATTTTGTGAATGATATATGCTCAGATCTTCGCGGGCTATCTGACGCAGGATGTTTTAGGATCTAGAGTTTCTTTTGTGAATCTTACACGAGATGCATAAAATCATGCAACAAACATACAAAATGTACTAAAAACAAGTTATCACACCAAAACTATTAAATATTGATGAAAGATTTATGGCACTACGAATTAATGGCTAGATTATGAATCAATAAAGCCATGCATGTGATTGGAATTCA
This sequence comes from Phalaenopsis equestris, assembly GCF_001263595.1. Classification (NCBI taxonomy): domain Eukaryota; kingdom Viridiplantae; phylum Streptophyta; class Magnoliopsida; order Asparagales; family Orchidaceae; genus Phalaenopsis; species Phalaenopsis equestris. The sequence continues at coordinate 54,702 of NW_018165008.1, read as the reverse complement.
ATCAATCAACAAAAATCAAGATTGTAACATATATAACTAAACACAGTATTATTGTCAGAAAAATTCTGAAAAATATCGAAAAGGAGATAGATGAGATGTTAAATAAGGGGAAGGGAAATCATTCATTAGAAAAATAAGTCTATATTTGTAAAAGGAGATCTGTCTCTCTTGTAATTCTTCAAACCTAATTGCATCATAGAAATTGTATCTCATAAGGATTAGGACATCCATGTAATGATTTTAACATTTGTTAATCACTTTTATATCTATCTTAGATCCATTTTATGATTACAAAAATAATTAAAAAAACCTGTCATTTTAGGATTGCAAATCCAAATCTTTTAAATTGACTCATTTTACAATCAACAAGACATGAATTTACTGTATTTTTAGCAGATTATACCAAAGGAATGAGTTATGATGGCTTACTAGCATGCATTTTGCTTTTATATTTATTGATTGCCAGTGGAGACAATCCATCGGAAGACATCAGTTATGTGGTTACTCATCTAAATTTGGTGGCTTCCCTCCCACTAATACCCTCCCAAGTTTTTCAGATGCTTCTTTGTTACTTCCTTTTTTTTTTTCGTTGTAGAAATTGAGACCGTGACGCTCATCTATCTTTATTCATTGAACTAAATTTTACATGAAATGAAATCTCTTCCCCCAGCCCCTTATGCATAAGGCCATTGATATCATCATCACATTCCCCAAAGTTGCTTTCATTTGTCGTTCTTATTTTTTTTTAATCCACATCCTTCATAACTAATTTTTAAATAAATATATGACACTCAATAAGCCACGATAGAGAAAAAGGATTCATGTACCCGACCCCACTTAGTGGGATAAAGGCTTGTTGTTGTTGTATCTTTTATAACTAGTTTTAATGCTCTTACTTTTTAAGGTTTTTGAGTTCTTAAGTTTGTTACTAAGGTTTTTTGTGAATATGCATTTTGTATTTAATTAGAAGTCTCTAGAATACTTTTGCAACTCCTTTGGTACAGAATCATATTGGAACTTGTGATAATGAATGAAAGGCTATTAGTAGGCTATTGCCATCATCATTAACAGTAGCATTATTAGCCGTATCCCAATTGTTTGTGTAACACAAATAATTAGGATACTTTTCATGGTTTTATACTCAATTGCATTGTCAATGGTCAACCAAACCCTATTGTTTCTCATACTTTCTTCGAACTATTGCAACCACACAAACAGTTTTACTAGTGATCGAGTTTATAGCCCATGATTATTGTATGTGGTCAATTTGATTCTAGAATATTACATTTCTCTTGTTTACTACACCAAATATACAAAATTAATTTAAAATGCTTCCTCAGAGCTATTAGAATCAATTTTGTGCAATTGATGGATTAGATTGGAATCAGTTTTGTATAACAATTTCCATATGAGAGATTATTTTGAATGATTTTTGTATAATTGAAGGATTAAATTGGAGAAATTTGATATTTTGGAACTAAATTAACCGCACATGAATATTTGGGGGAATATTTTAAGATTTAATTTTATTTGGCTTTGTAATTCACAATTCTCATTATTAATAATTGGGCCTAAGAAGTTTAGATTATATTGAATAAAGTTTGGCATATACTATGCTCTTAATGATGTCTCGTAGTTGCATTTGATCTAAATACTTTATGGATATTTGATTTAGTTAAAAGTCTAATTAACGCCAATGGCACCTGGAAGGAATGAATGGAAAAGAAAATGCATTAGGGTTAGTATAAACTAAATAAAATGAAATGCACCTCAGGTTAGCTACATCAGGATGTACATTCCGTTTTAATGAATCTTGGGTTACCTACATCAGGATGTATACTCCATTTTAGTGAATCCTGGGCCTTTTTTTTGACTTTCATGCTTTGTTTTCTTGTGTTAATTTTATATTTCTTGTTGTTCATTATTGATTGTTAAGATTTTTCTCTCTTTTGCGGGTCAGATGGAGAAAACAACATCATGACCGAGGCTCCTCTCTGGGTGGCCTTAGCTGTGGTACAATCATATAATTCCAGACGGAAGGTTCCACGGAGCAATATCTCTTTAGATGATCTGGAAAAAAGCCTCTCAAAAGCCTCTGCATCTGCTTCTCAAAATTCTGGTATTTGCTTTATTGGACATGGATAATAAATTATTTTACTTTTTCTTTCTCTTATATAAGTGATATTGAACTTTTTAAATTTCTTGTATTTCCGCTCGAACCACGTTTTTTCTTTTTTGTTTCATGACTCTAATCTTATATATATGTATAATATGCTTTTATTTCCGCCAGAACTGCATATTAAAGAAAATTTAAAATTTTATGTAATTAGCTAAATGCAAATAAACCTTTTTTTTATAATTAATTCAAATAAGCTTCGTTGCTTATATATATATATATATATTATATTTGAAAACAAATAGTTTTTCTTAAGATTTTCTACAATATATTATTGCAATTCAAATCAATTTAGTGGGATTATAAGTTTACTAGTACCTATTCTTATTAAATGTTTTGGCTATAATTCATTTGCCAAAATTTCGTATTTATCAAATAATATTTAGGATTATACATAATCCAATATCCTTCTACTTTCTTTATAATTATTCTAAACTTCTCTTGTTAAATTACACTTAGGGTTCCCTTTAATTATCAAGAATTTTTTCAATTAACTTTTTAAATTAAATTGTTAACTTATAGTTAACCTGTAAGCTAAAATTAAAATTATGGTCTATAAATTTCATAGAAAATTTTCTAGAAATATGTCTTCACATTCTAGAAAATAATTGAGGAAGAAATTTCTAGCATTCAATATCAAAAATCATACTTGAATTAGGTTCAACTCATTCGTCATAGATCACGAGCAACTACTATCCCACACTTGAAAGCTTCGCTCAAGCCGCTCGGCCTACGCAAGCATCTTGCTAATGCACCATTGGCTCGCATACCTTTGCTCTCTCGATCTCTTGCTCGATCACTCACTGTTCACTCCTTTCTTTGTTTGCACTCTCTCTATTTCTCATTTGCTCTCTCTCTCTCTTTCTTGCTCTCTCTTTTTCGCTTGATTAAGGGCAATAAGTCATAGATTTATTTGTCTTTTTAAGCGGCAATCAGTACTGCTTTAGGGGTTTTTTTAAATTACCTTATTAAAATTTTAATTATTAGTATTATTATTAAGTTAAATTAAATTATTTTTAATGTTAATTAATACCTTATCATTAATAATTTTTATTTAAATTTATTTTATTAATTTAACATAGTTATTTTGATTATTTTTATTTATTTATTTTTAAATTATTTTATTACTATGATCACCTCCAAATTTAGTCTATATGAAGAGAACGATTACCACCTCTTTAAAGGGAAGACAAGTGCCTAGCTGTACAACGACATGCTTTGGCTGCCTATAGACTTGGTCTATTTAACAATGACACTCAACTTTTTTTTTTTTTCAAGGGAAGACATGTGCTTCGTCCGTCATAAGAACTATGAAACTTGATTCTTTCATAACTTGGTTTGTTCAAAAATGACGCTCGTAACATTTTTCAAGGCATGATAGGTGTCTTGCCATAGGAACTACGGGTCTTAATTGCATCTGAACTCATTCTGTCCAACTTGGACAATTAACACCTTATTTTTAGGAAAAATATATTTCTATTCGTAGGAACTAGGGGTCTTGACCGCCACACAATAGAAGATCCTTCTAATATGTCTAATGAATTGGTCCAGATTCAAATAATACTTATGAAGAATGTCACTCAAAATGTATAAATAAATGTTGACCTCTTCATGAAAGGGAATTTGGACTTTTAGGAGTAGAGTAAATGGAGCTTCGAAACCTGGAGGATTAATAAGCTCTAGCTACCCACCATTACTTAGCTGTCGTGGGCATCGTCGGACTACCATCAACCAACAGCCACCGCTATCACCACCAGACTATCCTTGCTCTACTGTTTGTTGCTAGACTAAAATATCTCAATGGCCATCATTGTTGCTAGACCACTAGCATTTGCCGGCCTCCACTGTTGCCTAGTCGTCTTCACCGTCGCCTTGCCGTTGCCACAATCTCCAGACTATCATAGCTTTTTGTTGAGATTATCATCTTCAGACTATTGGCACTTGATTGCCGCCACTATTGCAATTGCCAAACCACCTAGCCTGGTTGCCATTGTCATTGTTAGATTATTGGCACTCGATTGACATCAACGTTAAACCAGCTAGCTCGGTTGCCACTGCCAGCTCTAGATTGTTTACACTTGACCGCCACTATTATCAGACCATTGTTGCAAGGTCGTTGGCGCTTGTTGTTTTCGCCGTTGGACAACCATCAAAATGCAATCGCTATCAAAGCCAGATCGTCGTCGGCGCACTTGCATTTCTTTAGAGTCATTTTCATCATTTAAACAACCAAATTAGCATTTACAAGCATTTTGCAGGAAAGTCTTTATCGCTCTGCTGTAGTTTTTATTTTATTATTAATTTTTTTTTTGGGGTATTTTTGTAGCATCTATTCATATGCCACGGATTGGTTATCAAGATGGATCTCAGCGATCAGAATGGTACACAATAGAGCGTCTTCTTCGTAAATATTCTTCAATATACGGCATTAATATCTTCATGTAAGCTTTGCTGTCAATATCATATTTCTGCATTTAAAACGATTTGTGCTGCGGAACACAGCTTTACTTCTTTCTCTGTGACTTGGATGCGCAGCTATTATTATCGGCGTAGTCAATGATTAGAGAAACTAGATGACACCAGGCCCTGCGTGCATGGAGCGCTAGTTATAGTTTTCTTATTGAGGTATTTACAAACATACCACTCAATTCCTCTGTATTTACATATCTAACACCAAACATCACTCTCTCTTTTTTATTTGTGCCTGCTAAGCCTGCTAATTCTTTGTAACTTTTAAAAAATGAATTACATCTTTTCATTCAAAGATATGGTGGCACATGTAAAAATTAAAGTTTAGGTGTTACATATATAAATACATAGAAATTAAGTGGAATGTATGTAAGTCTTTCTTTTCCTACAGAATTGGAGAGAGTTTCAGAGTTGGCTTATGAGTAAGAAATAGTAGTTGTTGTGGAAGAAACGCTGGTGTAATTTTCTTTTGTGAGGATTTGTGTTGGTGCTGCTTAAGGATATTAATCTAGTTGTGGTGTTTGTGAAGTTCCTATTTGAGTTGATAATTAGAGTTTGCATGGTTTTATATGCTCATTTATTTGGTTGACATTAATGTGTCTTTTACCCCAATCATAATCTGTTTAAATTTATTTGATATAAAATGATATTAGTCAGCTAGCATCTAATGTTGTGGATTGAAGAGTGTCATCAAAAAGATTGTTGGCGTCGACTGATAACAATCATTGCTAGATGTTTGTCGTAGTTCTCTTTTCAATAGAGGGATAATATGGTTTGGTAGCAAAGGAGAAGTCCAAACAAGTGAAATGCCAATGTTTATTAATTTCAAATTCCAAATCATGGTCAAAGCAATTAACGGGTTCATTTGAGTTAAAAATTGTAAAAAAGTAGAATTTTACATTTTTAAATTTACTCCTTTCTCCTGGCTTCTTTGTACCCTTGGGTCTCTTCATACCCTCAGGCTGGCTCCTTTTGATTTGCTTCTTTGTTCAGGGCTTCTAATACGCCCTGTAGCAGTGTCAAAATACTTGACACACCATAATTCTAAGTGCAGGGGTGTCACACAACCTATTATTAATATTTGATTTATATTTGATTTTGAGTCTGAAATATCGATTCCACAAGGAGTGAGACAATTAGACTTAAAAGAAGTTCTAGCATGTTAAAATCAGCCTTAGCTTGAAAGTAAAGTTGGTTTTAAGTTGTGCTAACTAGTCATACTGAATTATAAATTACTCTTGAAAGTTTACTCTTACGGAAATTTTATTAAATATATTTGAAGTGGTGATAATCAAGTTATAAAGCTATCATTCATTGCAATGGTATTAGTGATGTGTAGGAAATGAATACTTTAAAGTGTAATTGCAGCTAGTGACAAATAGGAGCAGCTCTCTTCTTTATCCTATCTCGAGTGCATAGAGAAGTTTGATTAACTGGTTTTAATTCCTTAAACCCAATTTGAATCGATCAAAAATTATTTCCCTATCTATATGCATCTCTCTATAGTTTAGCATGAATACTCTAATCGTTCTTCCATAGCTCTCCCGAGTAATATGGTTCACAAGTCATTTTAAGTAATCATTTTATTAGAATGAAAAGTAAATGAATTTTTGAAGAATACTCTCACACTAAAGATTAAAACCTAATTTAAAAGTATGCTACCATTCCTACACATATTGCGTATTCACCATAAGAGAAAAGGTAAAGACTACTAACAAATCATGAAGAGAACACCACAACACATCTTTGAAATAAAGCAAATCCAATAGAATTGTGTTTACAAACAAATTATAATACAAAATAGAACACAATACTTAGCTATTTTCTCTTTACAAAGTACTGAAATTTTCTCTTTAAAGGATCTCCCAATTCTCATTGCAGTGTTGAATGTCTTCCCTCTAATACAACTCACTAATCTCACAAAAATCTCCAAGTAAAAGCAAATCTAACTTAAAATATAACCCTAGACTTCACATGGACTTTCTTCCTTCGCTTCAGAAGTGCTCTTCTTTCCAAACATATCCCTAGAAGCCCTTTATATCGTCTGTATAACTCCCCAAATCGTGTAGGATTAACTACTGAAAAATTGCTCAGGTAGTTTTAGGTGTCCAGGCTCCAACATCTCTATCTGTTCATTCGGGCATGTGCATCTAGGCGCCCAAGAAAGTGGCGCCAAGTTTCTTGGTAGGAGCGACCAGGCGCCCAATATAAAAATTAAAGTTTAGTTTCCTTTTTGGTAGGAGAGCTTGGTAGGAATCCCCTAGGTTTCTTTTTGCTCTATTTCTTCTCCACTTTATTTCACTTTTACAATCTATTGTACCTGCAAGAAAAATATAAAACACCCTGTTATAAAGTGCAATTTCATCCATAAAAATTGTGCAAAATATAAAAGAAATAAGAATGCTTTTCTACACATCAGCTTCTCAGCCTTTGGGTGACTACCTCTCTCCAGTCATTTCTTTCTGCCGAGTTCCTTCTCCTGGTGGATTCGAGATACAGAGACCCAAAGACTTTTGCCAGCATTTCCTCAGTAATGATGTTCAGGGATTTCTTGTTGTTCTTCATAGAGATGTTACTAGAATTAGTTGATTGGGTGACACACTCTCTAACAATGAAGATAACAAAAGCACTAACTATGCCCTATTTATATTGGGCCACGGACACATAAAATTAGAGAGTTTAATTATTAAAGTACTGAATTTGAAAATAAATTAATCTATTTTTTATTTAAATTCTCTTATTCTTATCGCAACATGACTTTCAAGAAGCAAAAGAATTGGAGAATTATATATATATATATATGTCATAAATGCATTAGCACGATTCTCGAGAAAATTTAATAGATTAAAAGAAGAAGTACGGTTAATGATGGCCTGCAGGAGATTAGAAATCACATCAATAAAAGACCAAAGGGTTTAATTGATCAGCTACAACTCTATTGGAGCAAGACTTGGAGTCAACTTGGTGAAGGCCGCCCAAGTAAAAGATCGAAACCCCATTAAATCGAGAGAAGGAATCAGCCCAGCTCTCATCCAAATAAGGCTCTCATCTAGAGGTGTGCATTATTTGGTCAAAACCAAAAAACGGATCCGATTGGTTAGTTCAGTTCTATTTCAAAATTAAATTTTGGTTTTTGGTTTTTAAAACTTCAATATTTGGTTTTCGATTTTCAATTCGGCTTTTATTTTTTTTAACCTAACAAACCAAAATTTTATTAAAATTTTTTATTATTAAAAAAATCACTTGCTCTCCTTCCGCTAGATTCACGAGCAGTTGACTCGTCTTTCATAGCTCTATTTGAGAGGACCATAGCAAACTGCTCCGACCGCACCCCATCTCCTTGTCTGAATCCGAGTTCGAAGAAGTAGAACCGTCTACTGGTTACGATCGCTCACCACCTCCCGGGGGACATGCTCTTCGTTGACAAGGGAAAGAAAAAGAGCCGATGGAAGATTTAAACATCCCTCCTCCCCCCTTCATTGAAAAGGAAAAGGGAGTCCTTCAAATGACTTCCAACGAAAGGGGGAGATGAAAGGTTGAGGGTCGACACTGATCGACAATTCAATTTAGTTGATAATTCAAGGGATTAGTTTCCTAATTCTGTAGAGATCGAGGGAATCCCACCAGTCTTGGTAGAATTGGTGTGGTTGTACAACTTTGATCAAGTCCTGAAAAGGTTGAGTCGCTTGGAGATTCTGCAACAGTCGGCCCATTTTCAGTTAATGGCAACACAAACTGCTCACCTTCATACTTTGGCTTTGGATTCTGAGGAGAACTTATCAGTCAAAGCCCAAAATAAACTTGCTTCACTGGAAGCCTAGCTTAAGAGGGCTCAAGATGATCGAGATCTCCTTGAGGTCAAGCTTAATAACTTTGCCATTGAGAGGAAGGAGTTGCTCCAAATGCTAGATGTTTTACTGAAAGAAAACGAAGAATTGAGAGCAAAGTTGCCTCGTCCATTTCCAACAAAGAGCATATGATTGAACTTGTGAAGCAATTTTAACACGGTATGAATTACGCCAACGAGAGATTTATACAGCATGGCCTGGTCGATGCCAAGTTCTCCAATCCTGACGAGTTTGCTACTATTATTCCTGACAAGGTGAGAGATACTTCAAAAGACGAAGAAACTGATGAAAGCTCTAGCGACGAAGGTCGATCGACGACTCGGTGAATCCTTCTAAACTTTCGAGCTTTTTTGTAATTTTATTTTCAAGTAATTTATCGTAAGAAGATGTAAACATTTTTTGTAATTCTTGTATATATATAAATATTACATTCGATTCTATCTCTCTGCATTTGTTTTGAATTGTCTGTCATAGACATATAGCTATCTATCGTTTGCTCACCTTGGAAGCGAGTTTGTCGTTATTTGTCGACCGACAGAAATTGTTTGTTCTCCATCCAAATTGTTCGATCAGATAATTGCCTCTCGGAGAGACTTGGATCCGTGGAGATCTTTTATACACTAGGATCTTGTCGTTTGTGGATATTGAATGACCTCCAAAGACAAATACCAAAACTCAAATGGAGTAATTTTACATAGATCGACTAATAGTTTTAATATCTATCAATTGAATTTACATCGATCGATTATTAATTTTTAAAATTGATCGATTATTTTGTATTTTGATCGGTTGTTCTTCACAAACCTCAATTAATGCTAGCACTGTCTCGTTCAATCGATCAAATCTCTGTTCAGGTTGAGTTTCTCCGTGCACTGGGCACATATCTTGTCATTAACTGTGACGGTAACCACTAGGACTTCTTTCTGAGATGATTTACACTATACTCTTTCGCGGATCTTGTCACTAGCGAGCAGAGAACCATTTCAAAAAACATTATTTTACCGAGTTTAGAGACATGGGTTTGCAACTCAAAGACCGTGTGAATAACTAATCGATCTACTAGCATTACAACCGATTGTTTTCTATGCATACCTTATCAATTGATCAATCCAAGTTCCCTAAGCGTTGAAATCGACGGTTATGCATTATTTGATCAGGTCGGGTTCCCCAAGTGTTGAAGAGACTTGAGTATCATTAGAATAAAGTCAGTCAACTCCAAATTTCATTGTATTGATAAAATGAAAATTTTCAAGTTGTTGGTAACGATACTTTTAACATATACATAGAATTTTGAGAAATTTTTTAAGGGAAAAATTTCTTCATATCATGTCCACTCCAAGTTTGAGGTAGTTTCATCCCAGCTTAGGCTTAAGTTTGGAAGCCCCCTAAGAAATTCACTGGCTGATTATATACGGGTCACTCCAAGTTTGATCTAGTTTGCCGACCGCCTGTCCACGAGCAACTGGATTTGCTTTCTTCAGGACTAAATCTCCCGGGATGAAGATCTTCTCTCGGATGTGTTTATTGAAGTATCGAGTGGTTTGTTTGTCCACTTCTTCCTGTCGAAGAGCTGAGTTGGTTCACCTTTCTTCTGCAAGATCGAGAGCTAGCATTGCTCCCACATTGTTAGCTTCCTGTCACTTGAACATATTATTCTCTGTTAATGAAGAAGTTGTGACGGCCCTCTAATTGTGATGGTCGTTCGGGCAACAACATTGCCCCATTCCATGAGTCTGCATGAATGGGGTTTGATCGGTCGTCGTTGAATGTGTTGTTCAAATAGCCCAAAGTACTGACGGTAGTAAATCCGCTCAGTTCCCTTTGGCTCCTTCGACATTCTTCCTCAACAAATTTAAAATGAGCTTATTAGCTGCTTCAGCGTACCCGTTCATTTAAGGGTGATGAATTGCAACGAATTTTAGATCAATCCTTTGACTTGCGCAGAAGTCCTTCACTCATTGGAAAATAAGTGTTGGACGACTGCCGATATTGCCATTTGAGATAATGACAATTTGATTGAAACTCCATGAGCATCTATGATAGCTCAAGTCTTCTCAATGTACGAATTTGTGGAATGTATGAAGTTATATTTTTGGACAACACAAGCAGTATAGCCTGAAAATAAGGGGACAACTACATGTGTTGCTAAGAATTTTTTATCAAGCAGAACCTCGATGTTTTTTTTTATATATAAAGGATCTTCCAAATTCAAAATTAAGATCATTTGAGTTTCGATTTCAACAAGTTAGTAGTAAAAATGATCGCTTCGACAACGAACCCAGTGGTTTCAAAGTTGGTTCAATCTGGATTGAATCAAGCCCAGATCAAATTGTTGAAGCATAATTAAAGATTGTGGATAATCAATTAAATTATCAAATTAACTCTAAATTTGACATATTTATAGTCAAATTGAGAGTCTCAACGAGAGGAATCTAAATAGCCCAAAATTGCTAAATTCTAGGTCATCAACATACCCAAATCCTTAAAAGATCACATATGATCAAGATGGGTCAACATGCATTAACCGACCAGGTGGCTTGACAACTTACACAACAAAATACCAAAATACCTCTCCCCAAAACACTTTCAATAGACCCATTTATTTTTTAATCATTAATTGTATTTATTTTTTTCATTAATTTACTTTTTTTATCAATAATTCTCACACACATTCCAACACGTGGGCCTAATTTTGTATCTGAGCTAAATAATTTTATTGGCCCAAATATTCTCTAAACTAATTTCGGACTCGTTTGGGATAGCTTATTTGGTACGGTGGCGTTTTTAAAACTTACCTGACATGTTTGGGTAAACTGCGTTTTGGCAGCTTATGCATTTTCAAGAAGTTGAAAACAACATTTTCACACCACACCTATCTAGGTGCAGTGACAACTTTCTAGTAGCGGTCTTGCTTTTACAAAAATATAAAAATTTGTAATAGTCACCGCACCTAGTTTATCAGCAGATTATTTTTAATCAATTTATCAGTAGATTATTCAATAAGCTGTCGTTGTCCCAAATAGACTCTTAGGCCCCGTTTGGGGCAACTTATAAGTGTGGCGGCCTTTTTGAAAATGTCATCGCCCTGTTTGTTTTGCACGTTTGCACTGCTTATAAGAAAATGACATCTCTAATTTAGTGGATACGCGATCGCTTAGTCTCTAATTTAGTCTTTAAGGTACGTCCAAAGAGGGATGGATGTGTCTTTAATTTGTCTTTATAGTACGTCGAAAGAGAAAACGACGTCTCTAATTTAGGGCCCATTTGGGGCAGCTTACCTTAGTGTTTGTTTCTTGCGGTGGAGCCGCATTTTTGAAGACAGTTTTTAATTTTGTATTACATGAGGATCGAGGGGATAAACCCGGGATCCACGTTTGCACTCCTAAGTTTTACTCCCCTGCCTCTATTCTTTTTCGGGTATGTTCGTTCGAAGGCTTCTTTTGGCGCTCCGATCCTTTCTCCTTCGTCGTCGCTCTGCAGGTCTTTCGTCGTCGCTCCGCAGGTATATCTCCTCCCTGTGCTCCTCCCTCCGCTGTTGGTAAGGTTTTCTCCTCCCTCCGCTCCTCCCTCCGCTCTTCTCGTCCTAGTCCTCTTTTATTTCTCCTGGAAGTTCCTTCTGTGGAAGCTATTGGTGAATATGGAGTTGTTTAGTAGATCCAGTTTAGGGTTGATGAATATTTATTGTGGAAATGTAGATCCATTTTTTTCGGTGAATATGGAGGTGATTTCACTATTTAGAATTGTTGTTTCTCTCTTTCTCCTTCAGTTACATCTCTGGATTATGGATTATAGGTATGTGATTTGAACTTTATTTTTAACATCTCATATGCCTGATCTATGATTTTGGTGAATGTGGGGGATTTCCTTTTGTTGCTTTGGCTATGAAAAAAGTTAGAATGTGGGGGATCTCTTCACGTTACAGTTTCTATGTCTATTTTCCTCCTTGCAATGTGTTAAAAGTTTTAGATATTATGATTTTCTTTTCTTTTAATGAAATGAAGTGGCTTGGTGTAGGAATGTTATGCAAGGATATGTTATTGATTTCTGTGCAATTACTTCGCCTTATTGTAGTCCTTCCTCTGTCTTGTGCTGGAAATTTGGCATGGAAAAAAGTGGAAATGATTTTTTAGTATTTAATTCAAAATATGATGATGTAAATGAAGGGGTCCTCGAAGCAAAAGCATGTAAATTGTTCAATCGATTTAATATATTTTTATGTAGACTTGTTGAAGTCAAAAGAATACCTTTAGTAAAAATATGTAGGTAAAAAGAGTGGCTTATTTAGTAAATTAACTATAAACCAAAACCTACCTCATTGTTGGTGACTATATAAAGTTAATAAATGACCTTCTTTTGTCTTCTCATTAGTTTTGCTAAATGATTTATTGTGTGTTTGTGGACAATGTAACCAAGTGAAGCTAATGTTTTGGAATTACATAGCACATATTAAATTCTTCATGTATGTATCATAGTGAATATATAGTCACACCTTCTGTTTCTAATACTCATTATAGAAAATATTTTCATTCATAGAAAATATTTGAAGGGTAATACAGAAGTATGAATTGCAATTTATATGTTCAAATGACTCATTTCAAATGGCTCATCTCTATATAATTATTATGCTTTCTTTCTACCAAATTGTTATTGTACATATGATTTTTTTGTTGAGCACCATTAATTTCATGCTAGTTTGTTCATCTCACAGTCAAAATGAGTAAATTTAAAGAATGTGGCTCATCGGCGATATGGGATAAAAAGACCACCTTGACATTTTGTGATCTTTGTGTAAGGGAAGTCGAGTTTGGTAATAGGCCGACCACCTTTTCAATAAAGAAGGCTGACATAACCTAACCGTTAAATTCAAGGAACTCACCGGAAGGGATTACGATCGGATAAAATTTAAAAACAAATGGGATCAATTGAAAAAAAATTGAAAAATTTAGAAAGAACTCAAAAGAGGATCAACAAAATTGGGTTAGGATCCACTTAAGCGGATAATATATGCACCAGATGAATGGTGGGCTGAGAAGTTAGCGGTAAATACATACCTATATTTGCTTTTTGCGTTGATTGCATTTTTGTTAAGATTTTGACTATTTATGTCTCTTATTATATTACAGGTAGTGTCAGCTGCAAAAAAATTCAAATTTAGCGACATTGATCTAATATTAGAGGAAAAGTTGGATAGCATGTTCGTAGGTGTTGTCGCTACCGGAAGTCATGCTTTCACCCCAACTAACCAGAGCTTTGTTGGTTTAACACATGACATTGCATCCGAGCACTCGAGCACATAGGTGAATCTGGAGAAGGTCCCAGTCAACTCCATACAGAAGTTCAATCAAATGGTGGTACAAAGCGTCCCCGAGCGGAAAAGAAAAAGTTGGAGCCGCATTTGTAAGAGGTTCCATAGAGACGATACTTCAATCCTGCAAACCAAAGACTGCACCACCACCAACACCAACACCAAACAACTACTCAATTCAGGAGTGCTTTAAAATCCTAAATACATATCCTGGTGTTAAGGAAGACGAACCCATGTATTTAAAATATGTGAAGTTGTTAGGGAACTCCACTCGTAGACAGTTCTTCGCGAATTTGGACCCAGAATTCCGACTTTCTTACTTGCGATCTTTTATGAATGATTGATTAGGGTTGACATTTGTTTTTATTTTAGTATCACTCATTGTAATAATTATGTGATGGACTATTTGCTACTATCTCTTCATTTTAGTACCAGTCATTCAGACAATTCTTTGTTTGCGTCATTATAGTTTATGTTTATGTACTCGTTCATTTCTCATGTTGTAGTATCATTCCTATTACTTCAATTTAACTTTTAACATGTTTTAAAAAATAACATTTGTCACATCTTGTAGAATGGATGAAGAACAACATAACCACAGCCGCAAAGTCGCTCTCGCACTCATCTTGCTATACTACTACTATCATACATACATTGATCGAACACCTTGTATGACATCGAGTCAAATTAGAGATAAATGGGTCGAGGAGTTATTACATGGACACCCGACAAGGTTTGCAAACATATTCCGTATAACGAAGGTGATATTTCTCGACTTGCTTAATGAACTTTGGGATTTTCATGGATTACACGGCTCATCAAGAATAACTGTCAGAGAGGTATTGGCAATTACCCTGTATATCTTATCCCAAAATGAATCTGTTAGAGGAGCTATGGAGTGCTTCCAAAATTCCTCGGAACCCATTAGTAGATATTTTTCCATTGGTTTGAATGCACCGGTGAGTCTGGCATATAAGATAGTAAAGCCCGAGGATCCAACATTCCAGATCATTCCCACACAAATTGCAAATGACCCTCGATACATGCCCTTCTTCAAGGTAAGGTGCCCATCAAGGTAAGTGCCCAACATAATATTCTATTTCAAGAAAAATATACAATTGATTTTTAACGACTTTCAGCACCACAAGATTGTATTGGAGCTATTGACGGAACACACGTCGATGCATGGCTGTCTCCTGCAAAGAAAGTCGCTTACATCGGACGATGTGGATCCCCAACACAAAATGTCATGGTCGTGTGTGATTTCAATATGTGTTTTACTTTCGTGATGGCTGGATGAGAAGGTAGCGCACACGATAGCCTTGTTTTCAAGTTTGCTACTAGAAACTAAGCATATGGGTTCCCTTACCCTCCTCTAGGTATGTATATTTGAAAAATTTATTTTCTTTTGAACTTCCATTTGTAACAAACATCACGCAATAGGTAAATACTATTTGGTCGACGCCAGATATCCCTTACAAAGGGGGTTTCTTAAGTCGTATCCAGATACAAAGTATCATATCCCAGATTTTGAAAGGTCAAGCGGTGTAGCACGTAGGAAGAAAGAATTATTCAATAAAAGACATTCATCATTGCGAGACGTAATCGAACGATCATTTGGAGTTTGGAAGAAGAAATGAGTTATATTGCATGATATGCCCACTTATCCATTTCCGAAGCAGGTCCAGATAGTAGTGGCTAACATAAACCCAACACTACACAACTTTACTAGGAGGCACCCTTCAAGAACTGATGCAGAATTTGCCATGATTGATGTGGATTTACAACAAACTGGGGGCATCATACCACAGCTTGAAATTGATTCACTTGAAAAAAATACCATAGATGGTGAAGGGGCATCTGAAATGACAGCTCTGAGAGATCGTATAGCAGACGACATTAGTGAAACATGTTAAGTAGTGTTTTATAAAGTTTGGCTAGACAATTATGAATGATACCTTATTTTAGGGTGTTCTGTAAGGACAATCTGCTGTTACATATCTATGTTTGACATTTTTTATGTTCACTTGTTTTGAACTATTTCATATGGAATGCTTGAATGGTATTAGTATGAAAGGTGTTATGTTATTAGGTGTTATGTGAAAGGTGTTATGTTATTATTGTGATGAAAATGAATATATGTTGCACTTGAAAGTATCATATATGCAGAGTGAGCTTTATCTGAAATCCATTGTTGGTGAAGAATTTATGATGGGCATAATTTCTTGCAACTTGGATGGCCCAATTTTTTAAGGACAACCACTGCTATATATCTGGAAAACATTCATATCACTCATTTTTTATTACTGCTACAAAAATTCATTTTGTTTTGTCTTGGCCCAATTCTAACAGCTTGGATGTTTACTTGTTTTGAACTAATAAACATTGGTGGTACAGATCTTCATTTTGTTGATGGTACAGATCTTCATTTTGTTGGCATTCAACATTGTGTTAGTAAGGGATTGGTGGGGTGTTCTATGACCCTTCTCTCGGTTTCATTTCCAGAACTTGTGGGGATGCAAAGCTGGGGGAGAATGCTTTTAATAGATTTCTTGAGGGATATTTGCATAGTATTGGTTTTTTGGTTTTTTTACCACTTCAAATAGTAAATATTGCAATTCTTAGTTTTTTTCTCCGCTTCAAATAGTCAATGTTGCAATTTGGTGTGATTGCAGCCTCTAATGCTGCATATGGAGATTTTCATGAGCTATATTCATTTTTCTGTTTGGCTCAGCCCGATTTGTTATGGCTATACATATATGGGGGTTCTGGCATTGGAGTGAATTTCATCTGTATCCCCCACTGTTATCCAACTATTCTCAAGTCTCTACTACAAATTGAAAGCTTTGAGGTTCTTTATTGGTTGTTCATATGGGTTAATGCATGATGTTCTTGAGCTAATGGTTATGTGCATATTTTCTTCAAATTACTTACTTTCATCATGGTTATAACATGGAAAACTAGAAGTATTTTACATCTGCATCATGACTAGCTGCTTCAAGATTCAAAAGTGGTATTTTTTTGGGTCAATTTCAGAGGAAAATTATTTGGTTGGATGGGAAAGAAAATGAAATGTTTGAAAGGATTTCTTGATTTTGATGTGTTAGCTACAGAGTTTCATCAAATGGTGGAAGTAGTAAGATGGTTGGAGGGGAAGGGGGTTTGCTTATTTCCCCGCTTTACATAAAACGCTTTTGAATGGAGAAGGTGTTATGCATAAATACAAAAGAATTACATAAGCACGGTTGGGGGTTTGCTTTAACTGAAGACATACACTTCTTCTTTCACAGTTAAGGAGGCATATATGTAAATACTGAAGTTAAGTGAAATGGAGTGGCATTTATGATAATAAGCACAGAAGTTTTTTAAGTGAAATACAATTGTAAATTGTAGATGTACCTACTTGGTTTTCAATTGACTTGTCGTGGCTTCTATATGCCTTGGCTTCTATATACTTTTATATGTCATGGCGTCTACATTAAAATGTGTATTTCATTTTTTAAATATAGGTGTTAGATATGTTAATTGTTAATACATATTAATACATAAGAATCAAGTGGTATGCATGGAAATATTGCAAGGTGATTTTGGAAGGCCTAAATGCAGGCAACCAAATTCCCTGCTATTCCTTGCCGTCTCACTTCAAAATAAGAACCTGTCTTTTTTAATTGAATGTCGCAACACCAAGGTGGTGTGTATGTAAATATATTTATTTTGGGACATCTACATCCATACCATTCAATCTATATAAACTTGCATATATCACACCCAAGGTTCACTTATGAATGGTTATGTTGTACTTCTGTACTGTAAAGTTGAAGTTGAAGTTGATATAATAGAAGTGGCATTGCGATTTATGGAGAAAAGCTGAAGTTGATGGAATGAAAATTTTAATATTGAGCATAAAGCTGGTATTTGAAATTAATGGGCATCTATACCAAACATACTTCTGTTATATTTTTTTCCTTCTCTTGGTTTAATATGAAGATGGGAGAACGAGGGGTGTTATATAACCCTTCTCTCGGTTTAATATGAGCTTTGAGCTCATTTTATGAGAATGAATTTTCTGTATCTCTTCTAATTGAATTCTATGAAGTCAAGGCAAGTGATAAGATTGAGAAACAAGTTTTTATACTTTTTTTTTTATGTCTATTACTTTTATTGATATAATAGTGGAGCGCATTGGCTGACCAAAGAAGTTTGTTGCAACAATTGCTTCCACACTTTGGTAAGTTGAGTTTTTTTTATTTCCTTATAGTTTTTGACTGATATGTTTACTTTTATAATAATTGCAGGACAATGAATTCGAGGTATTCAGGTAAGTCAGGGCAAATGATGTGCCGATGTGGACTACCGTAATTGCTACTCACGTCACGACAAGCACATAGCTACGGGCGTCAATTCTACAAGTGCCCACGGTGGGGACAAGGACCGGAAGACTGCAAATTCTTCAGGTGGGCCGACAATGCAACTGTTTCTATGATATCTCAATTGGACACAACTGTTAGAAGTTCGATAGTACCACAACAGGAGACCATCACATGTGGTTTGAGTTCTTCCGTTTCTACGATATCCCAGTCAGACAAATTTGCTCGAGGTTTTGAGGTATCAGAACCGGGCAACATTAGTCGTGATGTGCTTTTACATTTTAAAGTCAATATTGCATATTTTTTCTTGTAATTTTAACATGTTATTTATTCTTTTTTTTGGTCATATGATAATCAATATTAGTGTGTGAATGTATATTTCACTTTCGTATATGTCACTGTGCTTATTTGATGTAATCAGAACTTTTTGACTTATATAAATGTTATTCAACTCTTTTGCATTTTCATGTCGTGACATTTAAGAAAATAATAAATTATGCAATACAAATTATTAATTTAACTAAAAAAATTTATAAGTAAACTGTTTACAAAAAACACAAATCAAACAGCTTATTCAGAATAAGAACAGAATGATCATTTTTCCAGAATAAGTTGTTTTAAATACGCACAAACCAAACAACCAGACAGCTTATCAGAATCAGCTGCTTATTAGCAGAAATTGGATAAATTGCAACTGCCCATAATATTTAAAGTACGTCCAAAGAGCGATGGATGTGATTGAAATTCAAACTCATAATCGAAATGCGTCCTCTGCCTGGAACCCCGCCTGTATTTCCGTCAGCTTCTTCGTCACCTCGCTCAGTCACGCCTTGAAGAAGATCTCAGAAAAAGAACGTGTAACTCAGGCCGCCATAATCGGTGCCAGCATGTTTACAGAACTGAACTCACTTCCGCATTTTCGCCGCCTCCTCCCCGAGCCTTTCGAAGCCGTTATCTGCTCATTAAGAATGACCCACTTCTTGAATCGGCATCCCCATTCTGTTCCGTTCCTTGAAGCATTTCTATACCTCTTTCTCGTTTTTCCGATTAACCACAGGAGCGAGGAATATATTGGCAGAATGCTCAGTTTTGGCCGGCCGCTAAGGTGCGTATTATTTCAGCCCGGTTTAATCCGGCGATGCTAATCCGTCCAAACCCTAATCGGCGATATTTATCCGCCATCGCCGCCGTCGTTTAATGTTAACAGGTAAAGAAAGGGTCAAGGTTCTTAGAAGCGCAGCGAGAAGTTCGATCAAGATGCCGAGGAGGAAACCACCTGAAGCTCCAACCGCGCAACCGTCGAGTTCGAATCAGGTTATAATCACTTTAAACTTGTTTTATAATTCATATATATTTTTTAGCTCATTGAAAATTAATAAATTTATATATTAAGAATGATAGTGTTTTTAACATTATTTGATAATACTTCTATTTCCTAATAAATTATTTGATAATAGTTCTATTGATATGATTTGATAATATTAATTGATTTATAAATTTTTTTAATAAGCATGATAGCAATTATCACAAATTGTAGTATATTATTTATTTTATAAATCTAGTATTTGAAATTAAAAATAAAAAAGACTAATTATTTAATTATTTTTCAAACAATAAAAGTCTATTGAATCCTTCATTAGAATGTGATCCGTGCATCTTTAATGATTGACAAAAAAAAAAGCTAAATTCTTCTGACATTATAATTTCCACCTCACATTATTGTTGCCAGTATAGCGATTTAAATTTTTTTTTCCTTAAAAGGTTTACATTTAAAAAGTGAAAAAAAAATCTGTCATTTTTTTAAGTGTTTATTGTGAATATGAAAACTGGTTCACTGCTCAAATTGACATTTTCTCATATTTGACAGCAAATTAGATTTGATACACGAAATTAATTGCTAAATTAATTGTTCTTAATTCCTTCTATGATTTGCTGCAGAAGAGTAAAAAAAATAACATGATGAAATTAATAAATATGCATGCTAGCTCCTCTTGTAATCACTCTAGGGATTTGGTTTCCCAAGCTTTCTCTTCGGCATTTGTAGCTTTTAAGGTTCTTCTTGTGGTGTGCTTCGGTTTGAAGCTCTCGGGTAGAGAGAGAATGAGAGAGGAGAGAAGAGAAAGAGAGAGAGAGATTGTCCTTTCGTGTAATCGTCGTGGCGATCGACGGGTGTAATCCTCAAGTAATAAAATCCTCTGTAGCTTTGTGGATAATCCCGATATTTTTTATATGTAAGGATTTATGAAGTTGACACTACTACTTAAAGATTTTAATCCTCGACAATGACGCACAATGACGCCAAAAACTTACTTGATCCCAGATAACTGCTTAATTGCAACAATATCACAATACTTTAATTATGTTTTCACTTGTATTTTCTTATTTTGCAACAAAGTCAAAATTTGATCCTGAAGTAAATAAAAATTTAACTTTTCAATTTATATATGTTAGGATATTACACAAGTATACGTATCATTATCAAGTAATATAGGACTTTTTGATTAAAACTTGAATATCGAATCCACAGGAAAAATATGCAATATGCTCTATTGAACAATAAACTTTTTATTTAAAAAAAAAACAATTACTTAAATTAGATATGTATTCGCGGTAATTAAAATTCAATTCTTTTTGATATTTTTGATATTTTGACAAAACATGAACAGTTTAAAAACATAACTTGAGTTTATGTAAAATAAAAACACTAAATTTGAAAATATCTTTCTCCATATCATGAATCAGTAATAAGCATAGGAATTCTGTTGTGGCAGTATGCAAATTGTGTTGTGCAAAATATGAGCAATTATATTCTTTACCCTTACTAAAGATGCTATAAAGAACATTGGTTAATTTAAAGTTTGAATAGTTTTGAAGACCGGCTGGGCAGAGAAGATACTAGCTCTCACTCTTGAGTTCCCTCGATGCCCTCCACCTGGGGGCTAACATCTCGTATCAGAACATAAAAAATTAAACCAAGTTGGAGGTTTTAACCTGTCACTTTAAAGTCCTCCAACTCTACACTCTTCAATGATTATTTCTCTATTTATTTGCACTAAACCATTTGAATTACATTCTCATTCATACAACCTCATGTGATTATTTCTAATTGTTGACTGAGACAATACTAGTCCGGTTCTTACATATTCTCACAACAAATTTTAACATCTGGATTGGTCAAATCAAGAAGTAAATGAAGTTCATGGATTTAAATCATCACAACTTCTTCCAACATTAAAGATCAATACTCTCCACAACTTCCATCCAACACTTTAATTAATTATCATTTTAAGGAGAAAGATAAAGAAAACTACTCAGAATTCATGAAGAAAATAAAACCACACTTTAGTTTAAAAGTAGAAATCATTATCAAACCAACAAGAAGTCTCAATTAAAACCAAAAGTAGTTTAAAATATAAGATAAAAACTTATCTCAAATCCTGCAAAAGGTAAAGATGATGGATGAGATATTCTGGGAAGTTATACCAACGAGATAAAGACCATTGGGCCAAAATGAACAATATATTGATGGATGGGATATTGATTTGTTATAAATAGTATTAGAGAATTATCCCAACCAAAAGACGGGAAGTGTTATATAGAACAAACTGTACATAGTGTACTTGGTGGGATTCACCTTTTGAAACTTAAGGGATTACCTCGAGAATCCTATATGATGGGTGGATTTGTGTTAAAAACACTAACAATGATGTTAATTGCTTAAGTAAGAGTGATTGTGATGTCTCTTAAGTAGAATGAAACTGAACTCTTTAGGCTCTACTTGATATAACGATTAAAATTTCATCAGAAACTTAGAATTTAAGCGTGTTTGTGTGGGAGCACTTCTGGGATGGGCAACCTCTTAGGAATTTACACTAATGAGACAAAATTGTGAGATTATTTGGCCAAAGCAGCCAATATCTCGATGGATGAGATTTTACGTTGTTACAATTGGTGACCTAATGAGACGTGAAGTTATTGTTTTGCTTTCAACATTCTCGATTTATGGTACTTTTATTCTCCCCGATGGATGTTTTATGGAGCTCGCCTCATGTCTTATATGCATTGTAACTTTCTCCATATGGTAGGATTTCTCGCTTGTAAATACGTGGTGGTATTGTTTGGCATTGAATGATGCATCATTTTTTTTTTTTTTGCTTGAGAATATTAGGCACCTGATGATTATTTGTTAATTTACATGAACAAACTTAGTGCCTCCCATGAATAATTGCGTCTTCTCTCACCTTGTGCATGCATGTTTGAAAATTCATAATTTTGCTTTATGAATCTTGAGTTCGAAGTTCATTATGGAATTAATTTTTTGGAGCTGGAAAGTTCTGTGCATGCATTGTATCAGTATTCTAATAGTGGTGTCACATATATTATAGTTTTGAAGGCCATCAATTCTTCTTTTTCATTAAAATGATACAAAATGTCTTCTAACATAATAGTTGCAAGGTTTACTTAAAGGCAATGATTGTATTTTATAAGATCAATTTTCTAATTTATCCCATAACTATCTCTCCGGAAACTCGAAAGAAAAATTATTTTATTTCTTGAGGTTGAAACTATTTTTAACAGCTAATCACATACATGTTTTTTATCATGATGCACTATTGCTTTAACCATTATTGTTGAAGGGATTAGTTTACTTCTCATGCTAGCTTTTCTCCGTTACTATTCTTGTAGTTTTATGCTGCGGTTCTTCAATATCAAAATGAAAAGGTTTTTGAACAACTTCAAGCTCTGAAAGTTGAGTATAGCAATTTTGAGGATAAGTACAAGAAACTTAGAAAACAGCAGGTGATTTATGAGGATACAGTAGCAGCCGTTTATAATTCCTGGGAAAAGGTAGTTGTCCACTTATTCAATCATTTCTTTCCTTCTCTATCATATACCGCTAATTAGGGAAGTTTCTTTTGTTTCAACAGCTAGTTTCTGAATTGCAATCGTGCACTCTTCCACTCTTGTATCTGCAACTGCTGGACATAATTTGCAACATTTCTATAAGTTGTATGGTATGCAATCTTTACTAAACGTTTTTTGTTTACAGGTTACCCAATATTGTTGCTTATCATTGTCTCTCCTTGAAAAAATACTTGCACAATTTATTTTTTAGAAAGTCATACATCTTTTTAGGATGCTAAACAAAGAAACCATACAGCCCAGGATCTCCTAAAGTACAGAAGGCTGCGGACTTTTCCCATTGATAGAATTAGAATTACAGGAGAGAAAAATAGAACAAGGAAACAAACTATCTAAAGAATCTTGCCAATTTATTTTATTTTATTTTTTTTTGCCAAATATTACCATTGGAATATAAAAGTGCAACATAAATTTTGGAATTGAAACCACCTGATTTCTATGTTCTTAGACAATTAAATTGTTCTTCATTCCTTCTACTAAGGAAATTGCTTTATTCTCCCAGCTCAGTCAACAAGTTGCGGTGAATTCAAAGGTGAGTTCTGTTGACAGATTTCCTCACTTTCTCTTGCTGCTCTTTAGTCTTTCTTCAAAGAATGCAATCAAACAATCTGCGCTGGATGAAATTCCAGCCACCTCCATGTTTTAACAGGATATATAGTATTGATTAAATTTTAAAGCAAACAAGAAGCACATTGAATCAGGAAATTAGATAACAGAGACTTAATAAGAGTCCTTTTGATTCAAGTAGATGGGCAGTTTACCCCTAGGATTGTTTGAGACGTGGACTGGTGCCCACAAATTGTTTGCAGCCCCCATGCCTCCACCTGCTCTCTATTTCCACCCCCAACAAGCATAAATGCCCAACATGATCTAGCCTCTCAGGCCAGGGAGACCCCATAGTGCCACCTGCTGTTTTCCTACAAGAAGAAATGAAAAAAAACAAAGAAAATCAAGAAGAAAAAAATTTGTAGAAAAATGGAGAAACTATATTATCTTATTTCTCATCTATCAAATTATAACTCTTCTCCTTATATAAGAAAGAACAACTAAAAAAATGTTAATTACAATAATTACAACATACCAAAGAAAACATAACTCAAGTAGGAAAGAAATTTGATATAATAAGAAGGGAATGCAAGAGAAAAAAATTAAAATAGGAAACTCAGAATTCAACTCTTTCCTAAGCTGGGTCATTGTTGTAGTAAAGTCCCAACTTGGTATTCAAATCAATGAAGCTATCTGGAGGTTGAGATTTAGTGAAGACATCAACGACTTGAAAATGAGTTGGAATGTAGGTTAAGTGAATAATTCCTCCATTATTTTTTTTTGAAATAAAATATCTTTCAATCTCAATGTGATTGGTCCTATCATGATGCATAGAATTCTTTATAATACTAATTACAACTTGATTTTCATAAAACATCTTTATGAGATTGACAGTGGATTATTCCAACTCATTTAGTAGCATTTGGATCCACTTTCCTTCATAAATTCCCAAAGCCAATGTTCGATACTCAATTTTTGCACTACTTCTAGAGATCACTAATTCCTTCTTGCTCCTCCAAGTAATAACGATTCTCCAGACAAGAACAATACCCAGAAGTGGACCTTTTGTCAGTGCGTTCTCCAGCCTAACTAGCATTAGTGTAAATCTCTACCTTCCTATTGTCTGGTTTCTTAAACAGTAACCCTCTGCCAGGAGCCTTCTTAAAAAACCTCAATATTGTATAAACCATTTCCAGTTTTTTTTCATTCGAACTATTCATACGTTGACTCATAATGTCGACAGAGTAAGCAATATCAGGTTGAGCGTGTGATAGATAAATAAATTTACTCACCACTCTATGTTATCCATCATTTTTCACTAGTGTCTTTTCTTCTCCTAAATGTAACTGATACTGCAGTTATCCAAACCACAAGAAATATAAATATTATTGTTGAATTCAAATAGAGTAACAAAGACGACTCGTATAAAACAGGAGATAACTGACATAAAAGAACACACTAGGGTGACGACAAAGGGAATGAGTTGTTGCAAGGCAGCATGTAAGATGGTAACTTGGAGGTGCGACAACAACAAGTTGACAGTGGAGGAAGTTGCGGTAGCCAGATAGGGTATTGGAGGGGCTACTATAGTAGGGTGGAGGGCTGACAAGGTTGCTTGCTGCAGTATAGAGTGCGGGAGAGGCTGACGACAATAGGTCGTAGTGCTGGAGAGGTTGTATGCAGCAGGTTGGAGCGTTTAGGTGGCTGTGGGCAACAGGTCAGAGCGTTGAAGAGGCTATATTGACAGTAGATCGGAGTGTTGAATGTCGACAACAATTTGGAGCGCTGGAGGGTTGCCAACATAGGTCGGAGCGCTTGAGAGGCCGTCGACAACAAGTTAGAGTGCGGGAGTTAAACAAGGGGTGGGAACATTGAGAGATGAAAACGAGAAGGTGAGGAAAATATAGAAGGATAACTATAACCTCAGCAACGATTTACAACCATAACACCCCTCTATCACTTGGAGAAGATTGTCGATCAACTTTTCGATTGATTTTGAAAATACGATTTTCAAAAATTTAATTTAAATATAAGAGGTATAGATTTTTTGTTTTGAAAGTAGTGTGTTCTAATTTTTTGAAAAAAATAAGACCAAATGGATCTCATTCGTCCAATAGTTTGCATAATCGTGTCCGATACCGTGAATACTACACATTTTCGAAAGGTGAGTGTATCTCTTCGAAAGGTGATATCTCGACGGTAGACTCAATCTTGCAAACTAAGAGATTTGTGACATCCGTTTGACATGCGAACTTTTTTATGTGTGACCGACAAGTTCCCCTACTTAATATAAAGATTAAGAAGGGTTTATTTTACCTGAATTTCAAGTTCATTATAGAGGCAAACCTCTATAGTTAGTTACATCCCAAATGACGGGGGTCATTTGGGAAAACAATCGATAATGATCAGAGATGCTAGCCTTCAAGAATTCGAGGTTTAGGTTTTCACGATAGGACATAGAAATGCAAGTGAGAGTAGCTGAAATAGAAACAATTATTTTCATAAGTCCAAAGGATGTAAAAGGTAGGGGACATCACAGATCTTAAGGAAAAACCTCAGTAACTTCCCAAACTATCCTAATGTGTGGCTGAGTTTTAGAAGTAATATTATTTAAATGTTTGATAGAAGTAATATTATTTAAGTGTTTGATCCTGCCAATTTTATTATTTAGGGCTTACATTTGCATAATATCTGATTATTCTGATTATGCAAATAGCCAAATAGCCCACAGAAATAAGAGGGTTTACGTCGCGTCACACGACAACATTGGAACCTAAGGCGAGTTAGGACTTACGCTGCATAACATGGTTGTACATGAGTCTAAAGAGGGTGTGAGGATTTACGTCGCGTTGGGCGAGCCATCAATCCAAACTCCTCGCCGTGCTGCCCACAAAGTTAGCTCCAAGCTCCTATTGTAGCGATGACTCAAGTGCTTAAGTGTTTGAGATTGGCGGTTTATGTTTCACAGCTTTGGTGTCAAAGTTTAGTTTAGTTTTGTTTTTGTTTTTGTTTCAGTTCTAGCTTTGCATGCAAAATAAGCAGATTGCAAGTAAATAAAAGACACTTGAAAAGTAAAATGTGGTGAAGTAAAATGCTGCAAATAAACCGTAAAAATGTATTTGGGCATCTGCTACTGTTGTGTGATTAATATTGCGAGCATAGTATGATTTGCAGCCGATTTAATTAAACTTACAAGAAAAATAAACAATGCGAGAAAACCCAGCACGAAATTCAGAAAAATGAGTCGTAGAAATCACAAGCAAAGGAAACCCTTAGCCACATATAAAAGACCAGGATGTGTGTAATACATTAGTAGAAGTGGGGGCTCAGAGCTGGACTGCGTGCTTCTTGATTTTGAACAAGAGTTACCAGCCCGATAATCTACGGAGGGCAGTCCTTAACCTCAATCCAAGTAATTAGCCGCGGACCTTTATAAATTTTCATAGAAAAATTCTTTGATTTTCATGCAAAAATTGTTTTAAGTCTTTTTTATGCAAAGTTTTTTTTAACATGCAAAAAAAAATTGTTTTATTTTGTAAATATTTTGTAAAATTGTGTAGTCCACAGGCTAGTCACTCTAATCGTGCTAGAACTACTTACAACCTAAAAGCTTCAGGGCAACAATCCCACCAAGAATCGACGAATAATATCATTGATCATTTTCTCTCCCTTATTGAAGATCCTTGTTTAAGCACATATAAGCAATGTCGTCATTGCCCTCGCCACCTAGACCCTAAACTTATCCTAGTCCGGTGATCAATATTTAACATTAACAAATTTCCCCAATTGCAAGAAGGATTTGAGTGTAATATCTAAGCTCAAATCCCGGTGCACTGGGTTTCATTGTAGGTTAAGTCATTGCGATAATTTCTCTGTTTCATTTAATCAAGGAAGTCGTGAACCACATCACGGTGCATCCTCATATATAGTATCTTAATCAGTTTGTGAATTAGGGTCAATTGTCTAATTTCATTATTTATTCGAAAATTAAGTTGATAAACGCTCACCTAGGGTGTGCTCATAAAGTCTAGGAAGCCTACACTGAAAAAATAGGTGGATGAACTCTCACCTAGGGTGTGCTCCTAAAATCTAGAGAGCTTACACTAAAAATTAGGTGGATGAACTCTCACCTAGAGTGTGCTCCTAAAATCTAGGAAGTCTACATTTTAACTTGTGTTTAAATTGATTTAAGGTGTTCTACCCTCAATTAAGTATTTTTCAACTAATCCTCAAATATTTTTAAGTGTCTTCTAAGTAATTAAATCAGAAATTCCTCATTTTTTTTTTACTTAACCATTGCAAAAGAAGCAAAACAAAAGAAAAAAAGTAGGTCGATCCTCCCCCAAACTAGCAAACCAAAAAGGGGGGAAGCAGAAAGTGAATCGATCTTAAAAACGCTTTAATTCTTTCAACAACTGTAATTAAATAGACTCTCAAGAAGAGTACTCAAGTTTGTTCCAAGATAGTGTTTTGATCGACCTGAAAGTCCTCCAATTCAACATTAAAAAAATGAAGCCCAAAAGCCGCCAAATAGACTTGAAAAATATAGCTCAAAAGCCATAAAACGAAATTAAAAAGTGCAGCCCAAAAGCCACTAAATGGAACCAAAAAGTACAGCTCTCAAGCTACCAAACGGACCCAAAAAGTGCAGCCCACAAGCCGCTAAACGAGCCCATAAAACTCCCCAAAAACAGCCCTTAAATTCGCCTAAAAATAATATGAAGCTCGCTTCAAATCAGCCCATCAAAATGCCCCAAAACGCTGCTCAAAATTAGCAATTGATAGTGCCCAAAACAGTCCTTAAAATACTCCCAAACAGTGTCAAAAATTGCTTCAAAATATTGCCCAAACATCAATTGCAAGTAAGATGCACAAGCCCTCTAGGATGTTTCATGCTAATACAATGCAATATCGAAGAAGCATTACAATTTGATATGCGCCAGCAAAAGCAATCCCACTCTCCAATTGTGTAGTGAAAGATCACATTCCGTGATGAATAACAAGCACAAGTAAAACTTGTCTGGCTACATCTAAGGGTCTGTTTGGGGCAGCTATAGCTTATTGAATAATCTGTTGATAATCTATGTGCAGTGACTATTACAAATTTTTATTTTTTTGAAAAAGTCAAACTGTTGCCAATAAGCTGTCATCGCACTTAGATATGTGCGGTGTGAAAACGTTATTTTCTGCGTTTTGAAACTGCCAAAACACAGTTTACCCAAACAGGGTGTGTTTTCAAAAGTCACCGCACCAAATAAGCTGCCCCAAACGGACCCTAAGATTTAGCTTAAGTGAAGGCACACTTATGAAGATTGTTGGAAAATTTTCATATATTCCACCAAATCCTTATGTATCCACCTATTTTACACCTAGAGGCGAAATACATACATATATATATATATTTGCGCATGGCTGTATGATTCCAAGGTATGATGAGTTTACATACCATACTTTAGGTGTTAGATATGTAAATACTTAAGAATTGAACAAGTATATGTAAATTTTCTTAAATAAAAATATGGATTGAATAGTTTCCTTATCTTATGAAATATATGTGAAGCTGGTGAAGATGTGTGTACCGGCAACAAGAAACAAAAGAAGCAGTGTCTTTTACTACTTCTATAGCCATCACCACTCTCGATTTAAACCTATAAGATAGCAGGAATGACGAATACCAAGCAAGAGTTATCACAAAAAACGATTGTAACCTAAACTTCCATTCCAATTCACCGAAGCAGCAAGCATTTAATTCCTAGATTTCCACTATATCAAGCTTTGGACTCAGCATTAATTGAAACCAAATCAATAATCCAAAGAATCAACAAGGTGGAGTCGTTCATCATGCAGTTCTACAATGCAGTTCTACAAATTGTAATAATAAAGACAGATTTATAGAATGCTCATCTGCTCCGTGACAGGATGGTTCTCTTCTCCGAGAAAGAGTGCCAGAACGGTGTCTGCAGGCAAGAATGCCAACTCGCCATATGTGGGGGCACTGTTTGCGTGAGATCCCGAGAGGGCGTCTGGCTTGCGTGAAGGAGCTAAGCCAGCTGCTATTTTCGGCGTGAAGAGAGGGAGGAGCCCGAGAGGCTGAGGCTTCGATCGAGACAGGGAGGAGAGGCTTTCGGTGGAGTGAGGAGGTGAGCTGAGAGAGGGGGATGCGAAGCAGACGAGTGGGGGTTTCGGTGCCGAGCGGGACAGGCGAGCGGCTGGGAGTCGAGCGAGGGCGAGCGGTGCAGAGGGAGCCGGGCTCGAGAGAGAGAAAGAGGGAGTTCGGTCGAGCGAGGGAGCCGAATCGCGCAGGAGTCGGGGAGCCGAATCGAGCAGGAGTCGAGCGGGAGAGAGAGCTGGCAAGCAAGGGGAACCGAATCGAGCAGAGGAAGAGGGATCGGGCGGGAGCTTCGCTCGGGAGCGTGAGGCGAGCGGGATTGAGCAGGGGAGCGGGGGGAAAGAAGCGAGCGGGAGAGTTCTCTTAGCCAGAGGGGATATTGAATGCTGCTTTTCGGTGGAGAGGGTGTCGAATCGTGCCGCTCAAGCGTTCCTCTAAGAACAGGAGCTGGGCCGAATTAATCGAGGTAGCCGTTGCGCCAAAATTTTGGCGGGGAATTAATTAGGCGCGACTTCCATGAGATGAGGTGAGGATACCTAATTCGCAAAACTTAAATGGCTGGTTATGGCCAATTATTGTGAAATTAAGGGTCTGTTTGGGCAGCTGTTGATTATTTATAATTTACTCTAAATAAATTATTTTGATAATTTGATGATCTGCAGATTATCAGAATAAGCTGGCTTACTGTTTCAGACAGCTTACAATAGCTTACTGGCAGCTGTTGTTGGATAAATGATCATTCTACCTTTACTTGGTTAAACTGTTTGCAACAGAACTGTATAGAAAAAATAAAAGATAAAACAAAAGTCTCAAACAATTACAGATCAGTTACATAAATTAAAATAAATTGTTCACTATTTTGTTACCTCAATCCTACAACACGATCAAAAGAGCGCCTAAAACCTAGAACACTACTTAAGTTAAGAGAAAGTTCATCTAATTATTGTAAACATTTTAAAGAAAAGATTGAGCATGTTCCAAATCTTATAAGTCGGCTCAAACTCCAAAAACAATCTAAAAGCAAATATAAAAGCAAAGATCACTTATATTTTTAAAATTGAGTTTTTAGCTCCATCTCAACAACATATTTAAATAATTCCATGCATGAATACCATAGCTCCAAAAAAAAGAAAACAATATTTAGAATCATCAAGGAAAACTGAGATCAACAAAACGATCCCAACAATAAAGAAAAATCTAAAGGCAAAAGAGCACAAAGTACTAAAGTCTTTACCTATTCTCGGCAGTATTCTCGGAAGATCAATGCAAACCCGGTAGAATCGCCATTAACTTCGCCCATTAGCTCAAAAGCAATCGATCTTTCCTGATCCGACCAAGATACAGAGCAAGGAGCTTGGAGCAACATGAATGTCAACCCAATTCTAGGGTTTGCAGCGAAAGCGGAGGAAAAATCAAGAAGAAAAGATGTGAGAGAATCAAAGAAGGAATCAGAGCTTCCTTCGGGCCTCGAAATAGCAACGAAATGAAACGCTAACTCGAGGAGGGCGAGTCGAGGGAGAGACGAGGCGATCAGGGAGGGCGAGGCGAGGGCGAGTCAAGGGAGAGGGGAGGGCGAGGGCGAGTCGAGGGAGAGGGAGAAGGAGATCGAGGAGTGTGAGGCGATCTGGGAGGGCGAGGCGAGGGCGAGGGAGAAGGAGATAGGGGAGGGCGAGGCAATCGGGGAAGGCGAGGCGAGGGCGAGGCGAGGGCGACGAGAGCAGGAGGGGCACGAAGAAATTCTTCACCTAACGCGCGAAGCAGACGCAGAACACGACCCCTTCCCCACTTCTCTTTCTATGAACGAAATTTTGGAAGTGTGTGGGAGCGGCACGAAATCGCAGCTCCGAACGCCTTTTTCAAACACACATGCAGCGTTTTCGTACCGCCACCGCAGTCAATAAGCTGCCCAAACGGGCCCTAAATGATGAATTTAAAATTTGAAATTCAAAATCAGGTGAGCCAGGGTGATTAGCCCATGTTCAACCCGACTTGGACGCAGATTGAACCTGGGTCGAGCCCGGACTCGCGCCCGCTAATTAAAAAAATGTACATTGATTTTCGTGTTAAATGCTTTTGTGCGGTATTATAGCAATATAGGTGTTCTTCTTAGCTAAAGTCGACGTCTCGGACGCATCTGTGTGATCCATTTCGTCATTCGGGGTCATCCAGACAAGTTCGTAGACTGTCGGGCCAAAAATGTGTCAATTTCGTGTGTGGTGTAGCGAGTGTGTTGCTGAGTCACAGAGGGTTCACCTAAGGTCATCTGATGTTGTAGGAACTCATTTTCGGGCCATATACATATTAGTCCTCAGCCCTTGCAACTAGAAGTTGAGTGCTTGGAACCACTCATGCGAGTTCTTCACAAAAATGATTCAAGATGTGGTTTGAAGTTCTACGGGAAGGGGACTCCCTTACTAATCTGCTAAGATGGTCAACAAGGAACTCCTAAAGTTAGATTTTGGGTTATGGGAGTAAGAAACTAAGATCTCACTAAAAATGAGGTCAACAAAGATCACCACCTTAGAAGAGTTACAGGCAAAACACCATCTAGCATTCAGATACAACCCTAGAAGGGAAGAGGACGTCGATAGCTATCCAAATAGAAAACTCAGCCCCCCAAAACTAAGCATAGTGTGTGTGTGTGTGTGTGTGTGTAGAAAAAGCCCAAGGGCTAATATATTAAAGAGGAAAAGATACATATAGGTTTTATGCGTGGGCCTAAAAGAAGACACTCAACCCACACGATACAGCACACACAAAATCCCAAAAAAAGAAAAGATAGATATAAGATCAAAAAACCAAAAACCACCAACGCACACAAAAAACTAGGGACGACTTAGTTTAGTCTTGCCTCTGTCTCGAGCTCTCAGGAGGGAGCCAGCTAACAAATTGGTGAGGTGCGTACCATTACCCGAAGTAACCAAAATATTATTCATTAGATTTCTGAGACAATATAAAAAAAACTTATTAGTGAGGAATAGACCGATGAGACAAATTTTCATTCAACATTTATGGAAGATCTTCAGTTTCTGCTATATTTTCCTCCACTTGGGTGATGTTACTTGGGTGATGGTTATTAGAAACTGCAGAATCCAAATGCACAGGAAGGTTGGATCTCAAACGTGGATGAAGCCTTAAATATTTGGCAGGTGTCTGCCCAATCAATTTATAATGATTATAGTAATAGGGTCTTTGTTCTGTGACAATTGACTGCCAATACCCATTGTGTGCAGTATCAAACCATACTTCCATATCACGGAGGGTGATATCCCTTTCAATAAGAATCTTTGCAACCGAAGGCCTAGATAGGTTGAAGGTGGTCATGTCCAATTTCATAGGTCACCCTAATGCAACTCCAATAGAATAGAAGACTTAGTAATTAAAGCAGTACAACTTTAGACCAGATAGTTTAAACCAGATTGGAACTATAAGGGGCTCTTGGCTAGGATCGAATTTAGGAAACCGCTAGAGAAATTTCATAAATTTCCCATGTTGAACTGAATCTAACATCTAAATAACTTCATGTAATCTTCCTGACATGATAGAGAAGAGCCCCATTTCTAATGTGTTGGATCTTTGTTTGTGGGGACAACTCAGGAATGAGTATATAGATCTGAATGAGCTGAAGTTTTCTTATCTGAGGTTAGCATGCCTTTTGTGTTAGTTCCTCAAACTCAAGACTACTCTGGGCACTCACCGTGAAGTCTATTGGAGGCTCTCCCATGGGTTAAGATGGAACTATGTGCAATTTTTTTTTTCTCAACTGGAAGTTGGTCCTCTGTGACTTCACCATCTTCAGTGTTTATTGCGTCATTACCCACCTTTTCTAGAAAGCCCTGCTCAGTGAAATAGATCACCCTTGGTTGTGTAGTCTGATTAAACATGTCAAAATCCGTGACACTTGCAACACTTACTAGATATGACAGATTTAAGAATGCTAATTGATTCCACCTATTTTCAACTCTGAACCAAATTTTCCTCTGACGGGGCCATCTTGGGTGTTCTCCTTGGTGTAATCAGGTTGTAATATCCTGATGTTGAGCTCTGCCTACAGGACATAGCGGTTGCTCAGTGATATGGTCTCTTCATTTCTGAAGCTAGAGTCTGAACCTTCTATCTATAGCAAACTGGTAGGAACTAGTGTTGGATCTCCCACTTCATCTTCAGATCCTTCTGTTCTCTATATGTTGGCTCTACTCTCAACCTCCTCTGATACTAGATTTTGAACTTCTTAGCCTTTCTTCTTCATCACTGCAATCCTTCCTATGGAAAGGGTTGAAATTCTCATCTCTTTTGCCTCTTCGACTTTATCGATCCTGATGAGGGTATTCTCTCCTTGAGTTTCATTCTCAATATCCTCAAGCTTTTGCTGAAATCGGTGAATCTCTCGTTGTATCTCTTTCTGGGTAGACTTGGACATGTATCTCCTTGGTGGCATTGCTAAATTTTAGTGTTGGGAGATGAAAGGGGGTGTAGAAGACTAATCGACGGTGTCAAAAAATCAATTTGGGGTTACTGATTTTGAAAATCAACAAAGAAAAATTGGGGATAGATCGAAGCGTGTCTAGGGTTTGCGAATAAAAAAGAGAATCTTTGGTGGAGGTTAAGATGGATGCTAGGAAATCCTAGAATAGGACTAGAGTTAGACTAGTTCTAATAACAAATGATAACAGAGTGAACCAAAATCACAAGAAATATAAATATTATCGTTGAATTCAAATAGAGTTACAACGACGTCTCAGAAAAAAAAAAGGAATTAGATGATAATTGACTTAAAAGAGCGACGACGAAAGGGGTTAATAGTTGTAGGACAGCTGGTAAGATGATGACCAAGGGCTGTGGCAGCAGCAAGATGACTGTGGCAGGAATTGCGACAGCCAGGCAGGGTGTTGGAGTGGCTACTGTAGCAGGATGGAGCACTGAAGAGGCTGACAACATGTTAAAGTGTGGGAGAGGCTGACGGCGGTAGTCCAAAGCATTGGAGAGGCTGTTGGCAGCATGTGAAAGCATTGAGGAGGCTATCGACAATGGTTCAAAGCACTAGAGAGGCTGGCGGTAGTAGATCAGAATGCTGGAGGGCTATCGATAACAAGTTGGAGCGCTATAGAGGCTATCGACAACAGGTTGGAGTGCGTGAGTGAAATAGGAAGGGGTGGGAATGTCGGGAAGATGATAACGAGCAGGTGAGGGAAATATGGAAGAATAATTATCTCTGCGGGAGCGAGTTATAGCCGGAGCACCTCCACGAATCCTTAGAAAAGATTACCACCTCGAATGAGTTACAGTCGAAGCACCATCTCGCCATCGGATACAACCCAATAAGGGAAGAGGAGGATGGCAGCGACTGTTCAAACTGAAAATTCAGCTTCAAAACTAAACCTAAAAGAAAGAATATATATATATATATATATATATATAAATGAATGAATAGGGGTTATTATACGAGCCTTTAGCCATCCCTAATGTGTCTAACATTCGAGTACCACGTCCTTAAGGTTAACTGTGCTAGAGGGGATTCGAACCCCCAACATGAGAGGTCTTATGCTGTGGATGCCTACCAACAGGTCGTGGTACCCAACACACACACAAACATACTAGTAGTTAGAATAAGAACAAATTAGAATTGGAATGAAATAGAAAAAGGCAAGGAATAGAAGATAAATGAATAAAAATAGGAAATGAATAAAAAGAGAAAATAAAGATAAATAGATAGGGACTAGAAATAGGAAAGGAATAGAAGAGGAATGATTTCCCTTTATGGAAGGGAGTAGCATAGGAAATTGGCAGAGAAGGGGAGACAATTCCAGCCCCCATGAAGACTAGCCGGTTCAGTCAACCGCCCAGCAAGCCTTGCGTCAATCTCCTGGGGTTAGGGGAGCTTCGAATTCATTTGTCGAACCTTTTGGCTTCTCATACCACAGAGTTTAGTCTGCCACATTAAAGGTAGTAGAGTTAATGTAGTCCCTTGTTAGGTGATCATGCCAGTGTTGTCATTCCACAACATGTCTTGATAGAATAAATATACAAGATCTTTTGACGCATCCTGAGTTGGGGTTGTATGTAGATGTAGGTTCCCGCACTGTAACAATTGAGCTCTTAGGTCAGAAACATTCTTCTTCCACTTCTCATACTCAACGAAATATAACTGATAAACTAATATGAGAGGAGAGATCAACTTTGGGGCGGACTTTGTGTCAGATTGTGTCATTCTCACTGACAACCGCTTAGGAGAGACATGTTCATCACTGATAAATTGAATCCCACTAAATAATTTTTCCCTATCAAGCTCCTAAGATAAATTTTAAGAATGGGATTCACCCTTTGTCCGGACATCTAATGATGGGTAGAATGCTGAATTGAATCTAACATCTTCCTTTGATTAGGCCAACTCGGGTGTTCTCTTGGGTGTGTATGTAATATCCCGAGGTTGAGCTCTGCCTGCACAATATGATGGTTGCTCGATGATGTGGTCCCTCTATTTTTGAAGCTAGAATTTGAACTTTCTATCTACAGTAAGCTAGTAGGAACTAGCACTGGATCTCTTGCTTCATCTTCAAATTCTCTCGTTCTCCATATGCTTGCTCATCTCTCGGCCTCATTTGATACTGAATTATGAAACTTCTTGTTCCTCTTCATCACTGTAATCCTTTGTATGGAAGGGGTTGAAATTCTCACATCTTTTGCCTCTTTGACTTTATCGATCCTGATTGAGAGTAATCTATGGTTTCATCCTCAATGTATGCAAGCATCTACGGAAGTCGACGGATCTCTTGTTGTATCTTTTTTTGGATTGGCTCAGGCATGTTTCTCATTGGTGGCATGGGTAGAGTTTAGAATTGGGAGTTGAAAGAGGATGTATGAGACTAATCGACTGTGTCAAAAAATTAATTTGGGGTTACTGGTTTTGAAAATCAACCTAGAAAAATTAGGGTTAGGTTGAAGTGTATCTAAGGTTTGTGCGGGAAAGAATATTTTTCATAGGATTAAGGTGGGTGCTAAGAAATCCTAGGATATGACAGGGTTATGTTAGCTCTAATAACAAATGATACCAGAGTTAACCCAAAACTCAAGAAATATAATTATTGTTGAATAGGGTTACAACGATGACTCATCACAAAACTGGAATTAGATGATAACTGACATAATGGACACACCAGGGTGATGACAAAAAGGGTGAACAGTTGCAAAAAAACAGGTAAGATGGCAACCAAGAGTTGTGGCAGCAGCAAAATGATTGTAAAGGGAGTTGTGGTAGCCAAGTAGGGTGCTTGAGTGGTTGTTGTAGCAGGGTGGACTGTTGGAGAGGTTGTCGACACTAGGTCAAAGTGTGGGAGAGGTTGGTGGCAATAGTTTAGAGCTTTGAAGAGGCTGTTGGCAGCAGTTCAAAGCACTAAAGTGGTTGTCGGCAGCAGATCGAAGTGTTGGAAGGTTGTCGATAGCAGATCAGAGTGCTAGAGAGGCTATTGGTAGCAGGTCAGAGTGCGTGAGTGAAAAAAGAAGGGGTCGGGGGAATATGGAAGAATAATTATCTCCGCAGAAGCGAGTTAGAGTCGGAGCACCTCTCGAACTCTTTGAGAAGATCACCTCTTTAGACGAGTTATAGCCAGAGCACCATTTCGCCATCGGATATAGCCCAAGAAGAGGAGAGGAGGACGTTAACGACTGCCCAAATAGAAAACTCAGTCCCTAAAATAAACCTAAAATAGAGAATAACTGAGACACACACAGATATACATATATATATATGTGTGTGTGTGTGTGTGTGTGTGGCCTTTTGTTAAAAATCCATAGAAGTCTTAGCAGATTCACACCCTAACATTTTTCTCTTTTAGTATATCTGAGATGTACTTAGAGATATCACAATACTCATCTTAAACTTGACCACTTTCATGCCTAGAAAGTATCGCATCACTTCTAGATCCTTAATTTCAAACTTAGTGGCAAGATCCTCATTAATCTTCTCAATCTTTTTTTTATCATCAGTTGTCAGGATCATATCATCTACATAGATAATGAGTATAATCTTCTTACCTCCCTGTGTATAATATATGAGCAATGTATAATCCATTTGGCATTAGATGCACCCATTAGATTTCATAGTTATGACTAGATTGATTAATTTCAATTTTGATAATCCCTAAATGTCACTGTGGATGATAGAGATATGATGTGAGGGTTTGTACTGAGACAAATGGTAGACATATCGAGTATGTTTAGCCAATTGATAGGCTTCACACTGATAAAATTCTTGTTTTTTATTAGTAAAAAGATGATGATACAACTTTACAATATAATGAAATTTTGAAATGACTTAGATGAAAATATCGTAATAAAACTTGGCTTTCAATAGACTTAGACACAAAATAACCGGGAACATGGGAATAGGATAGTAAGGAAGACACATGTATGTTAAGAGAATAGCTTTCCTTGAGCAAGTATAGACTTTGATGCAATTCAACACTATCAATCATCTTTCTCAAATCTACCAACTAAAATTCACAAGAGTTAGAATGAAGTTTAGTAACAAGTTTAAGTCATGAGTAAGCATGTTAATTGAAAGTAAATTACAACCTAATTGGGGAACATATAGCACAGAAGAGAGCTAAAAATTTTTGGACTTTCACTTCTCTTTTCCCAATAATTTTGGAGTGAGATCAATCAACAAGTCTAACAACTTTGGAGTTGGTAAACTTTTAGTATTTGGTGAAAGCATTAATATCTCTAGTGATACGATCAGAAGCACTTGAATCTATTATCCAAGATTAAAATCTTTCATTGCTAGCGAGATAGGAGGATGATATGATACCTTGGTGTATCATTAAGCTGGTGAGTTGCTCAGTTTTGCTCAAAAGAAATTTTTTCAGTACTGTTAGTTGTTCCTTGGTGAATGGGCTAGGGTTGGCCTGACCCTTCAAAAGAGATAGCAATATGGGCCTTGTTGTCCTGATCTTACTCCTTTGCCCCAATTTTTAATTTGTAGGTTTTCTACATAAATTCCAACCCTTACATCAACAAAGGCTTCCCTAATCATAGGGAGAGGCTTCATCCCCATATTTATTCTTCTGATCTCATCTAAGTTCTTATTTAGACCCAAAGAAACTTGATCACCCTTTTCTTATCTTCTATTATTTTATACAACATAACATCTTGAAGTCACTTTCATGCACAAGTATTATACATATCTAATTGTAACCAGTACTTTATTAGTGTGTTGCAGTATTGAGTCACACCTAAACTCTTCTTGTTGGAGTTCATGCATTCTTGTCTCATTCTCAAGCAATTTTGCAATGTTTTCGGTATTGGAATAAGTCTCACGGATTGCTTCTCAAATCTCTTACATTGTCTTATAAAGTAAAATTTTTTCAATGTTTGTGGTTATAAAATTGATCAATCAAGGCATGACTATAAGATTTTGAAAGAGCGATGATTAGGTTCAGTGAACTAAAAAATTGTTCCTCTCTTTTGAGATGTTCGTCTTTTACTTTTTCATAAATATACATAAATATGGATTGGGACTGTTGAAGTAAGTTATGATAATTGGGTTCATGGTTTATGATAAAGCGAGAGGGTTTTATAGCTGTTTGAGCAGAATTCATTGTCATTAATTCAGAATAAACATCCAAAGCAGAAACCTTCATTTTGTACTTTTTCATAGGCCCTATGCATGGTTAAGGCTGGATAAGGGAAGACCTGGCTAGTTGCTGTTTGCTGCAAAAGGGGCAATTGGGTCGCAGAGGAATGGTCTCCAAGAAGACTGGCGACTGTAGGAAAGAGGAGCCGGGGAGTGCTGGCTGACGAGTACTGCCGCGAGGACAGCAGGAGAAGAACGGTGGAGGACGGATTATGACGATTGCAAGCTTGTTGGAGAGCCTCTGGAGGCTGTAGGATCAAACAGAGGAAGGCCTGCAGGTTGGATAAAGGGATTCTGGCGACTGTAGTCGGGAGTCTGTTTGAACAGAGTTGTCGACGCGTGCGTACGAGAGAGATGAGCAAAGCAAAGTGGTGCATGTACGCTGGGATACTGCAATCTTTATTCCACGAATCGAACGAAACCGAGACTAATGGGCCGACGCTTGCGATCCAACGAGAGTTTCGGCTCTTGGGTCTCATGCGCAAAGGAGACGAATGCAACGAGAATAAGACAATCCAGCGAGGATTTTGGCTCGTCACGCGCACATAGGAGATGGACATAATCAGAAGGAGAACATTGACGCTAACATCAACGACGAACAAGGGTAAGCATCCGATGAGGCTGTAGGGAGATGAAGAAACTATATTATCTTAATTTTTAATTATTAAGGGGCTGCATGAAACAGATTTAGCTCGGGATGATTTAAGCAGGATGTAATTCAAATTTTGTCATATGGCCATTTTTGAATAAAATAAAGCTGCTGATAAATTCAGGCCTGAGAACAATGTGACAGGCGAAATCTTGCCAAAATCTTTTATTATAAATCTACAAAATTTAACAATTTTTTAGATTTAACTTAAATCTGAATTTACTAAGTTCAAATAATTTAAATCTAATCGGTTCCTTAAAGTATAACTCTTCTATTTATATAATAAAAATTGACTAAGATAAAATTAATTATAATATTTATAATATATTAAAAAAATAACTTGAAGAAGAAAAAAATAAGTCAAAATTGGGAAAAATTATTGTGTCCAGACACCAAACGTAAATTTTGTGTGTTGTCTAGTCAGGACCGTGAAAAAGTTAAAGTGGGTCTCACTCTAACAATAAAAAAAATAAAATAATGTATTTTAGTGATCCTGATCGGATACCGCACGTAAATTTAATAATCGCTTCAAAATTGCTGTCCCAATTTAAAGGAAGCTCACAGCTTCCCTCTTGAAGCAGCAGATATGCTAACGGCCTCCAGATTTACTTTCCTCCCATGTTGTTCGTGCTTAAAAGAAGCAAAAAAAAGAGGCCCTAATTAAAAGAAAAGATAGTTATTAAAGGATATGCAAGCTGAGCTGACTGGATCCTATTATTTATTTGTGTTTTGATCTATAAATTCATGCATGCGAGTTATATCTACATGTGCAATTTATTGGAATTGCATCTCAATATTTTGTCATGGTTGATTTATTACCTTTTTTGCTTCTTAGCTAGTTGCTGAAATTAAATACCTAAGTTTCCTTTTTCTATCTCAAGTTTTTTCGCTT
The DNA here is from genome assembly GCF_001263595.1 of Phalaenopsis equestris. NCBI lineage: Eukaryota > Viridiplantae > Streptophyta > Magnoliopsida > Asparagales > Orchidaceae > Phalaenopsis > Phalaenopsis equestris. Next base: position 13,787 of record NW_018165008.1, on the reverse strand, counting down.
TTTGGACGAGTTTTTTATGTTTATAGCATATTTTAGTGTCAGGTGGAGCCTACTTCCCCGTTCGGTATGATTTTGTTACTAGACTATTGAAAACTGGTGCAACAACAGAAAGCGGCGCCGAGCCTGGTACTCGAATGAATCTTAATAGACATCAAACGAATGAAACAAGAATAGAAATGTTGCAGTACATAATAAATACGATTAATTGGACATGGTTTAGAAGTGATGAATTTTTGTCTTCACTTAGACCTGCTTTTTCAGAAGATGGTATGACTTCTGTTGATCTTTTTAATTCTTGCTGATATTCTTAACTTTTGAAATATTTCTCATATTTTTTTTCTTCAAATTTCTTTTCGATTTATTTTGTTCCCTATATGATCAAGGAATGCAACTACAGAATTCGATTGATGACCTAAGGATAGAATTTAGGAGCCTTATGGTGGCAGTAGATGACCTGCATTTGAAGCATATACTATTAGCAAGTAGCATCCAGAATCATAGGGACAGGACTGTTCAATTTAAAGCTGAGCAAAAGCACTTAGAAGGTATCTATCTGATGGATACAGCCGTAGTGCTGCTGTAGCCCAACTTATTTCTGATTACTGTTCTGAATACATTTTTTTGAGCGAGCAGATATCAAGTCAGAACTGGAAGAAAGTAACTCCAAATTGGCTTCAATTAAGGCACAAAATGTAGAAATGGTCAGAAAAGAACAAAAGGAAATACAGGACATGGAGGCTTCGCTCAAGGAGTTGAACGTAATGCCTTTTGTGATGCTTAACATGTTGTACTCAACCTTTCATAAAAATTCAGTTTGAGCTCCTTTACAGGATTTAGTTGCGAGTAGGATAGTGGAAATCAGTAATCTGCATGGAAGAAGGATGGAAATTTCAAAGAAGCTGGTGAACTTGAAGGTTTATTTAACTTTCAAATTTGATTCTTTTAACTGTTGGTGTGCTTATTGATGACAAATAAGTGGAAATGCCTCTTCATATACGTGCATTGGCTTGCTTGTTCCATTCTTACATGTTTGATTTCATGTATTGTTTAATACATTATTCAAATAATTGATGTTGTATTTGGAAAATGGACTGTCAGAATGTTTTGTTGGATTTCAAGCGTATCTCTTCTTCCGGAGCTTTTTTAATGCTAAAAGACCAAGTGGATAAATCAAAAATGGAATTGGAGAAGTATCAAATTTTATTGAAGAAACTACAGGTGGTAACTGGCCGGTAGATGTGTGTAGCCTGCTTGTTACACATTTTGGTAAATTATTTACTGGTGTTAAAGTTTGCTTCCAATCACTTTTGATAGGTTGAGAAGGACAATTTCCTTGTGCATGAAAAGGATGCTAATTTAGTAGCTGTTAGAGCTGAAATTAATGAAAAGATTCTTGAAATTTTAAAACCTCTAATTGATGAACTAGAGCAAGAGCTGCCAAAACAATATCCAGACTGGTACCGGTTATCAATGGCGACTAAGATTGAAGAGAAATCGAGAGAACCCAGTATGTAATATTATTTTTGTGCTGCCTTTTTATTAAACCAGATCCCTTGTATTTTATTTAATACTTGAGATATTTACCTCTCTGTTGGATTCTGTTTTTTTTTTGCTTGTTCAGGCAGGAGAGTAGTCATTCAAGAGTTCAAAAATTTTGTTTCTTCTCGTCATAAGGAGATGAGAGACATGCAAAATGAATTGGTTAAATTAAAAGATTCTTCTTCTGAAATTCATAGCTTGCGATCTCAAGTGCATTCTTTATCTGCCTTACTACAAAGGGAGGTAATGCTTCCCAATAGAACAACGCATGATTTGGTGATATCATGTCGCTCTTAAGTTCAGCATTTTGACAAGTGAATCTTTGATGATTCAGGCTTACAAATTGCAGTCTTTATATAATAAATCTGCGGGCCAGCATTTCGAGATAAAAAATCTGCATTTGGTGGTATAATCCTCTTATACATTTACTTTTTCTAATAATAGTACTTTACATCTTCCTTTGCTGTCAATCTAGCTCATAGAGGAATGGGTCAAGTAGCACTGAGCACCAACATGGGATTATTTATTTGCATTTCCTTGTAGCTGCTAGCTGGCACCGTATAACCAACAATTTATAATATAAATCTTTAATAATTTTGCGTCATATGTTTTTTTTGTAATATACTTATCTTGAGCTGTTTTAACCTGTTGGGAATTTTTAAGTTGCCACTCATTTTTTTGTCTCTTGTTGAGAAGCTAAGGTCAACATTATCACCGACATACTTTCAGTAAGAAAAAAATTTGATTTTGATTTTACGTATCTTTCAATTGTTTAGAATAACTCCAAAAAGAAGAGGTGTTGTAACCGCTCGTGGGAGAGGAGTCCAGGGAACTACAATTCATCCTACAACCATAAGATCAGAACTTTCTCTGGAATGTTGTGAAAAAATTAATCTCGTATTGAACTGGGAAAAATGTAAATTTATGGTTGCAGGAGGAATTGTGTCTGAACATAAAATTTTAGAAAGTGGCATGGAAATAGATCCTGCAAAAATATAGGTTATATCAAACCTACATTCACCTACAACAGTAAGAGGAGTTAGAAGTTTTTTAGGACATGCTGGATTTTACAGGAGATATATTAAAAATTTTTCAAAAATTTCTGAACCTTTATGCCAACTTCTGGAAAAAAATACAAAATTTAACTTTAAACAAGATTGACTTAAAGCCTTTGAAACTTTAAAATAAAAATTGATCACTGCTCCTATAATTGTTTCACCGGATTAGAAGAAATTTTTTGAATCAATGTGTGATGCTAGTTATTATGCAATTGAAACTGTTTTAGGGCAGAGATATAATAAGATTTTTAAAGTTATATATTATGCTAGTAAGACTCTCAATGTTGCTCAAATTAATTACAACACCATTGAAAGAGAATTATTAGCTATTGTGTATGTTTTTGATAAACTTAGATCATATTTGATTGATGCTAAATGTATTATGCATATTGACCATTCGACTATTAAATATTTGATGCAAAAGAAGGATGTTAAACCAAGAGTAATTAGATTGGTACTTCTGATGTAAGAGTTTGATTTTGTAGTAGTCAATAGGAAATATATTAATAATTAAATTGTTGATCATCTATTGAGACTAGAACAAGAAGAAATACTAGATATGGAAAAATAGATTAATGAAACTTTTCCTGAAGAACGACTTTATGTTGTAAAAGGATGAGAAATATCTTGGTATGCTGATATTGTAAATTATATTATTAGTAGTATTTTACATATGGATTAACAAAATAACAGGAAAAGAAATTCATTCATGATGTAAAATCATATTTTTTGGATGATCCTTATTTATATAAACAATGTAAAGATTTAATGACGAGTCGATGTGTGTCTTATAAAGAAATTCAAGGGATTATTCAAAAATGTCATGATTCTGAATTTAGAGGATATTTTGGGAATGATATAACTGTTCATTAACTGTTCATAAAATTTTAAAAATTTTATAATTTGAATTTTATTGGCCTACTTTATTTAGAGATGTTAATATGTATATCAAAACATGCGATCGGTATCAAAGAGTAGGTAATATTTCAAGAAAAAATGAAATGCCTCTAAAATTTAATTTGGAAATTAAAATTTTTTATGCATGGGGATTAAATTTTATGAGACCATTTATATCCTCATTCGGAAATATATATATATTAATTACAATGGATTATATTTCAAAATGGATTGAAACAATCGCTTTACCTCGATCTGATGCTCGGAATATTTCAATATTTTTAATTAAAAATATTTTTACAAGATATGAAATGCTAAGAGTAATCATTATTGATAGAGGATCTTGATGAAGGATCTCATTTTAGAAATGCAACAATTGCA
>NW_018165008.1:5402-9825 GCF_001263595.1 Phalaenopsis equestris | reverse complement strand
AATCTTTAATTCTGAGTGTTAATCATAGTAAAATGAATTGATCTACTAGATTAGATATTGTATTATGGGCATATAAGACAACCTATAAGACACCTATAGGAATATCCCCTTATAGATTAATTTTTGTGAAGATTTGTTACTTGCCAGTTGAATTGGAGCATAAAGCTTATTGGGCTATAAAAAAATTTAATTTCAATTTGAAAGAAGCTGGTGAGAAAATATTATTATAACTGAATGAGCTTGAGGAAATCAGAAATTAATCTTACGATAATGCAATGATATATAAGGAAAAATTGAAAGAATGACATGATTGGAAGATAATAAAAAAAAATTTGAACATGGACATGAAGTTTTATTATACAATACAAGATTGAAATTATTTCTTGGAAAATTGAACTGTAGGTGGAAAGACATTCAAAGTTATAAAAGTCTATCTCTATGAGGTCGTTAATATTGAAGACCCCAACACTAGAAGAATATTTAAAGTGAATGGACACAGACTGAAATCATATGTCGATGGTCAAATACCAGCTTTTAAAGAAACAGTAATGTTGGGTCACACAGAATAGGACTGAGAATGTTGGGCTGACGACATTAAACGAAGCGATTTGTGGGAGTCAACCCATTTGTATCGTTGTTTAGTTTGTTTTGTTTGAGATATTTCACGTATATTTATGTTTATGTCTTTATGTAGTCCGTGTTTTTGATAAAGTATTTAGAAACATCTTTATTTGCTTAATTTTATGAAAAAATTGAAAATTTATTGGATCGAAATTGAAACGACGAAAATTCTGGAATTGACGCATGATGCGCCAAATCAGCGCATGATGCGCCGCGGGTCTGAAAAATATTTAAAACGTGTCAAATGACGGTTTTTGGCAGTTCTTTCTCCATATAACTCCTAAAAACCGACTCCAAACCATATTTTAGGGGGGAAAACGAGGGAAGAGTCATCATTTTTCAATTCTTATGGCTTTCCACTCTAGAAACTCCGCTAGATTTGAAATTTTCAACCAGAGAAAATTCGTCAGTTTTGATGCACAGAAGTTATATGATCGAGTTCTAATTAAGAAGAGACTTATCAAAGAAAGGAGATATGTGAATCGAGGATTTAGCACGCCGAATACTCGAGTAGAAGAAACTATTGCGCAGAGGCGTTGAGGAGTGTTTTGCTACACTACTGCCGCTATTATTGTTCCCATAGTAAAAGCATTTTATGCAAATCTTCATGGGATCAACCAAGGAATGATTTACTTGCATGGGAGGTTTGTGTAATTCACTCCTTCAAGAATAAACGAGATGTTTATGATTGAAAATTTGTCTATCTGTCATTATGCAAACTTTACCCCCCACAAGAGAGAATATCCCACAAGAGAGAATATGAATGAATTATATCGCTACCTTACGGATGAAGATGTTAATTGGGAGATCAGAGATGATGGAAATGTAAGTTTTCCTTCATTATTTTTAAATCCAATTTAAAAAGCTTGGCTCTTCTTCATTTCATCAAAATTATTGCCTACTATGAAAATTAGTAAGGTCACTAAGGAGATTGTCATTCTGAATTATTGTATTCAAACTGAAAAACCTATTGATGTTGGAGCAATTATGATGAAATCGATTTTGGGTTTGTTTGTAAATGGATCTGCAACTGGACTGGTACATTCATCGACTATTTTCTTACTGTGCAGTCAATCACAAGTACCTTATGAAAGTTGGGAAAAAGTGTTACTTTCTTGGAAGTCGATGGATCCAGAAGTCTACTGCAACTGTATTGGAATGGGAGATGAAAATGATATGAATGTACTGATGGATCAAGGATCTCAGAATTCATCACTTGTTCAGCCCTACTACAACTTGAGTGCACATTCAAAGAGGATCAAGAAGATAGAAAAAGATGTGCAGAATCTCTTGCACGTGATTGAGAATATATTGGATCATCTGGATTGGAGACTGAAGGAACATTTTGAATATACAGGGCGTATTGAAGATGGATTAGTACGTATGTTCAAGAAACATGTTTGAATTGAAGAGAAAAATTCAACTGATGAATTTCCATTTCAACCCTTCTACAATCTATATGTGCATCACCAATTGATGGGAGATATCCAGAAAACAATAGTGAAGATGATGTTTGATCTTAATTTATGCACGAAGTTTTTTGTGTAGTAATGTTTGTTTTAGTTTGTTGTGTTGGATTGCATTTCCTTTCTAATGGACACTATCTATATTTATGTTTTGAATTTTGATATTTAGATTTTAGTGTTAAGATGTTGGTTTGCTTTAGAACATTGAATTTAATGTTTGTTGACTTGAAAAATGTTAGTTTGTAATAGCACAAATTTTATATATAAACGTGAGTTTTGTGTTGTTTGTGAAAATTTTGTATTAGTGTGATGTTTATATATGCTTAGAAAGGTTTATTTGAGTCAAATAGAGATTAACGTAAAGTGGTACAGAGCAGATTTCCATATCACAGCCCTTGCTCCCTCCCCTATCTCCTTCTCCCTCGCCCTCGCCTCGCCTTCCAGTAGCTAAAAACGGTCTCCCTAAAGTAATAAGTATTTCTTTATCTTCCTCCATATCTAAAACAATGAAATCCACATGAAAGATAAATTTATCAACTTTTACTAACACATCTTCTATAACTTCCTTAGAATATGTAACTGAACGATCCGCTAACTGAAGAGTTACAGAAGTAGGTGAGACATCTCCTAATCCTAATATTTTGAAAATTGATAAAGGCATAAGATTAATGCTAGCTCCCAAATCACATAAAGCTCTTCCATAAAATTTTTCACCGATAGCACACGGTATAGTGAAACTACTTGAATCTTTTAATTTGTCAGGAAGCTTTTTCTGAATAATTGCACTACACTTTTCGTTAAGTACAACAGTTTCATTATCAGTGAACTTCCTTTTCTTGTTAAGAATATCTTTCATAAATTTCACATAATTGGGCATTTGCTCTAAAGCTTCTACGAAGGGAATATTTACCGTTAATTTCTTACGAATTTTCAAAAACTTGGAAAATCGTTTATTTTGTTTGTGTTGTTTCAATATTTTGAGGAAACGGTGGTGGAGGTTTCTCCACAGTAATTTTCATTGGTGTAAATGGATATTATAATTCTGGGTATTCATGATCCTTTTTTTTTTCTGTATCCACTTTCTCTTTTTCAGTTTTCTTTCTGTACTCTTATTTTCAATTCTTTTCCACTTTGTAATTGTATCGTTTTTTTGTTCTTTTCCTTGATCTTTATGATTTGGTTCCACAGTACTAGGAAAAGTTCCTAATGTTCGGTTACTAAGCGCAGTAGTGATGTGCTCTAATTGATTTTCAATATTCTTAATAGCAGTTCCTTGATTTTGTAATTGATTTATTTGAATTTGATTTCCTTGATTCTGCAATTGTTGACCCATGTTTAATATCAGATCTTCCATAGATAATTTCTTTTCCTTAATTTGAGATTACTGTTAAATCCTGAAGGATAAGAAGGTCTATAATTAACATTTCCTTGGTTGGATGAATTTCCTAATTGGCCCATTGTTGATTTGTATAGAATTGTTATTCCAATTAAAATTTGGATGATTCTTCCAACCTGGGTTATAATAGTTCGAATAAAGATTGTTGGGTCTATTAATAGCATTTAAAGTTTCATACGAAGGTTTAACATCCATAAATTGCCCAGATGAATTCTCTTCCATCATAGTAGGTGTTGGAGAATAATTCGTTCCATAGTAATCTAATTTCTTTGATATTACAGCAATCTGCGAAACTAACATAGATATTGCATCATAATCATGGATACTAACTACTCTTTTAAGATTTACCCTTTCAGAGGGTCATTGAAAATTGTTGGTACTCATCTCTTCTATTAACGAATAAGTCTCATCAAAAGGTTTTGACATTAAAGATCCACCAGCCGCAACATCTATAATCGACCACCAGCCGCAGTATCTATAATCGATCTAAGTGATCCCACTAATCCATTATAAAAAGTTTGAATTATCAACCAATCTGGTAACGAATGATGAGGGCACTTCCTAAGAAGATCTTTAAATCTCTCTTAAGCTTCATATATCGACTCACCATCAACTTGACAGAACGAACTTATGTCATTTCTAAGTTTCGCAGTTTTGGATGGAGGGAAATATTTGGATAAAAATTTCTGTGAAAGTTTTCCCCAAGTTCTAATAGATCCTGGTGCTAACGAATTTAACCACATTTTAGTCTTATCTTTAAATGAAAAAGGAAAAAGTCTAAGTCTAACAACATCGTTTGAAACTGTCATATTAAAGGTAGCACGTAGTTCTAAAAAATTAACGATGTGTAAATTATGATCTTCGTTTGGTGTACCTCCGAATTGATTGTTTTATACCATTTGGATAATATCATGTTTAAGCTCATGTTTAAGCTCAAATG
>NW_018165008.1:0-5354 GCF_001263595.1 Phalaenopsis equestris | reverse complement strand
AGATAAGTGAATTTCATCTGTTGTACATCTCGTAGGGGTCTAGGTTGGTCTAGGTTGGTGTTCATTTTCTATTCTTTGATTGTTCATGTTGTTTTCCATTGTATCAAAATTTCTAGCTTCTCTTCTCAATCTTATAATTTTTCTAATAGTGCGTTCTAATTCCGAATCGTAGGGTATAAGATTTTCTGGTCCAAATTTACGCATACAATTTGAAACCAGTACACAGAAAAACAGTTAACTAAATATGAAAATAAGTTGCAATTCAAATAAAAATTTTCTAATAATCTTAATTTGTCCCTTACTCTAATTATGATTCTTGTTTACTCCCGGCAACGGCGTCAAAAACTTGACAGCGACTTTATATGTGCTTAAAAATACAAGTATTTAATAGTGTTGCTAAAAGATTTAATTTCTCAGCAACTGCATCAAAAACTTAATAACAATTATAGATTCGATAAAGATGTACATATATATAATATTCAATAATGATAAAGTCACACTTATCAACGCAAGTATACGTATCGCTCAAGTAATATAGGGTTCTAATGGAGTCCTAGATATCGATCCCACAGGGAGTAATATTAGAACTACGAACTAGGATTTTAAAAAAATAATATTTAACCACAACAATATAATTCAAATTGCTTATCTGTCACTAATAGTCAATTGAAATAAATATGTAATTCTAATAACTCTTAAATAACTAATTATACTAATAAAATTTTTAATGTGATATTCAATATATAAGAAAACATATTTCTCCTTGTCAAGAAATTATAATGAATGGATAAAGTGAATCAGTTCAAATTGTATTGTGTCAAATAGGAGCATACCTATTCTTTAACCTTTGGTCCAGGCATAAAGAACATTGACTAATCCTATGTTTGTTTACTGAATATGCGGCTAGGCTGGGAGGATACTGCTCTCACTTCGGAGCTCCCACGTTTCTCTTGCCTGAGGGCTAATATCTACACTTTAACACCCAAATGATAGGACCGAAATGGGGATTTTAGTCTGTCACTCTAAAATCTTTAATTCTACGCCCGATAATTTTATTTCCCTATTTATTTGCACCAAATTTCCAAGGGTTTTGACCTCCCTGAATCTTGGATGTAATCTTCGTTTTAATTGTAAAACTCAACATATTTTAACAAATCAATTGACCAGATTAAAAGTAAATTAAGATCGAAGTGAAAAGTTCATCACAATTTTTTTAACATTTTCATGACTCAATCAATTCAAATCACCATTTCACAGATCTCAAGACAAGGAGAAAGACAGAAAACTACTCAGAACTCATATGGAAGACACAACAAAACTCAGAATTCATATATAAAAGCAAAGTCATACAACTATAACAAGTAAATAACACTTATCTCTAATTTCTCTCCAAGCAAACTCCTCAAAGTTCTTCTGAATCTCTTCATTTCTTTACAGCACACAGAATTCCTCTTCGAAGCGGCAAGGAGGAAGAAATCTCTCACTTTCCCTCCACTCTTACAATTTCTCAAAAAATTCCTCACAATTAGACTCTCTACACTTTCCCAACACTTAACACTCCCTTATTTTCGGCCAAAAGCTTCTTTTTAAAGTTGTGGATGAGTTTTCCCAAGAGTTGCCTAAGCATCCCTCCAAAATTCGTCCTCATCCAATGCATTGTGAACTTCACCCGCCGAGCTCGCCGTCGGCGGCCTCGAGGGCGTCGTCGGCGTGCCTTCTACATTATTAAATTTAGAGTCTCGGGAAATTCTCGTCGTCGGCGCCCTAGTTCAAATCTTCGCATTTTGGTCCTTTACGCTTCAAATTCGCTTCTTTTTGCATTTTTTTGCTCCAATGACTCTAATTCATCATTTCTGCAACAAAACATCAAAAATATCTTTCTTTAAAGTGTAATATCATTAAAAACAGTATAAAATATGTATGAAAATCTCAATATATTTTCCTTTAGTCAGTAATGATATTGCCCTCTCTACACTTTTTATCAAGGTCAAGAGTGAGTTTCTGAACCAGCATAATATTATTAGTAGTCCCCCTTCCCTGAATAAAAACATATTGATTCAAGGAGATTAACTTGTGAAGATGAGGTTGAAGACGTTTGACCAAAATCTTACTAATCAACTTAGAAATCACAAAGGTGAGGGAAATAAGCCTAAAATGATCCCAAGAGCTCTTTTGATTGTTCTTAGGAATAAGGACAATAGTTGCAGCCGAAAAATAATTTCCAATATTTCCCCTTTAAGGAAACTTTGTATAGCCGCCACAACATGATCCTTAACAATATTCCAACAAGTAATATAGAAAGCAGAAGTAAAACCATCAGGCCCCGGGGCCTTATTACAGTTAATCTCAAGGAGAGTGGAATAAATCTCCTCAATCGTTGGAATAGCACAAAGATCCATATGCACCATATGATGTCTCACATCTTCAAACAAAGAGGCATCAATATCACCCGTCGTCTCATGAAACTCAAAAAGTTTAGCAAAGTGTGACACAACATTCTCCCCAATTTCCCATCTCCAGTAATCCAATGCCCCTCATTGTTTTTAATTCTCACAATGATGTTATTAGCTCTTTTTTGTTTGATACAAGCATGAAAATACTTAGTATTTCTATCACCTTGAGTAAAGTGAGTTTCCCCCGCCTTTTGTTGAAGCAACTCCTCCCAAAGAAAAGCCTCAAGAAGTTCTTTATTAGCATCCTCTAACTCGTGAATAATGTCAATGGTGTTCTCATCAAGAGCTTGAAGATTACTTACCCTTTGTTCAGCTTTTTTAACTCTAGCATGGACATCTTTAAAAACATCCCAATTCCAAGATCTCAAAGCAGCCGCCACCCTCTTGTGAAGTTTCCAAAGAACATACCAAGCGTTACCCCTCTCCTCACACTTCCAGTTAGCCACAACAAATCTCAAGAAATCATCATGTCTTACCCAAAATACGATCATCCGAGGAGGCGACCAAGGGTTCCAAAATAGCAAGCATATCCACCTTATGAATCCTAGACAAAAGTTTAAGTCTACCAAGGGATTGAGGATCCGCAATTCCCCTGATATTCCAGATAAGAATATTAAACATAAAAAGACAAATTACCCTTCCTAGAGGATCTAGATTGGGATCGTCCATTTTCATCATCAGAGAAAAATTGATTCTTATCTAACCCATTACTCCCAGTGCAAAAATTTTGAATCTCTTTATGAGACTTATTTTTCCTTCTACGATATTTTTTTACATGTCATTCATCCCTCAAAATTTTTGAAATATCATCTAAAGAGAGTTCTAAGAGATTATCATTGAGATTAGAAATGAGAGATATGTTTTCCATATTGTGGGCATCAGGGACGAATGGCAAGGACAGACGCGCCCCTTCATCACAAACCAGGATAACAGGATCCTGCCCAGAAACCGTACCTGTAGCCAAATCATCAGCCAAAACCGTACACCTTCATCCCTAGCCGGGATAACAGAATCTTGTACAGAAACACCATCTTCATTACTAGCAGCCATCAAATTAAGAGGGGAGGAAATAGGAACAATAGGAAGCGCCAGACCATTAAAAATTTGCGTATTAATCTCACTAGGTGCAATACCATTAGAAACAATCAGCCCCTGATTAGTATCAGTATTCAAAACAGTTATAGGAGTAGTAATAGAAGGCGTAGAGACAAAAACAGAAGCCCACTTCAGATGAGGATCGGAGGGAGCAGAGTCAGGAACATCAATCCTGCCCTCTGTCACATGCGTAAGGGAAGAAGAGGGGGGACAGCAGCTGGTACAGACCTAGTAGCCGCACCATCAGGCCCCTGCGGCTGAATCCTCCCCTCCCTTTTCCTTAAATCAGGATTAAACTTGAAACAGTGCTCTTGATCTTGTCCAAACATCTGACAATGTTTACAATAGGAATGGTGTTGCTCTAAACTTACCTTCTGCCAGTAATCTATATGCTTTGAACCGATCCAGACCTCATTCAGAGGAGGTAAAGTGACATCCCTTTCGATCAGAACTCTAGCCAAGGAGGATCGTGTAAGGTTATACGTAGGAGCATCTAATTTCAGCGGTCTCCCAAACATAGCCGCTAAAGAGAAAAAAATCTCATGATTAAAAAGATGAACTTTCATATAAGGGAGCCTGATCCAGACAGGGATGACCGGAGCCTCTGCCTGGGGATCAAAACTAGAAGACCATTTTAGTACCTTCATCCCAACGTTCTCAAACCAAACCATATGCCTAGCAAACAGCCGAGTATAATCTTCCTCGTTCGCTAACTGAATTAAAATGTGCCTTCCATCCAGCGGACCAATTTTCCACTCTCCCGTGAGCTTCATCAGCTCAAAGTTTTTTCTAAGAAAATCTAGCTTAGGAATACCATAAATGAACTTTCCGACCAGATGTAAACGACAAGAAGAGGCAAGTTCAACATTCTCAGCATCAGTGAAGAAGAGAGCAAGCTTTCCCCCTTTCCGACCGGGGCGGCGAACAAAAGAGGAGACAAAATCGAGCTCGAGATTTCCGTAGAAAACAAAGGGGAAGTTAGGAACACCATCAGCGGTGACGCTGGCGTAAGAGCGAGGCCTCTGACTCGCCTCACCACGGCCGCCAGCCATGACGGCGGCAAAAGAACGCACCATGACGAAGGACACCCAAATATATATATTGATACGTATACACTACAAAAATAAAAAAGATCTTGATCTGGATATTTTCGGACGATAAATTTGGTCTTTTTGAAAAAAAGGGACAACTAATACATCTCCAACGAATTTCCATCATCCGACACAAATCTCGAAGTGATTTTTTTAGCAAAAAATATTCAAACATCAATAAAAGTTCATTCAGAACTTCGATTTCAGCAAACTTACAATCAAACCGACCGGCTCGAAAAGAAGAACTCAATGTTACCAAAATAGTCCAATCCGAGTTAAATCAAGCTCAGATAAAGTCATTAAACTACTTTTAAAAGTTTTTTGAACGTATTTAGAAAGGTTAAATAGATGTTGAATCTAGCAAGTCTATAGTCGAATTGATCACCTCGACAAGACAAATCCAACAAACTCAAGATTGCTCAATTTCGACATCGTTAAGGCACTCAAATTTTCATCAAACGTCGTCTGATCAAATTAAGCGCTCTAGACTGTCCAATCAAAGTGATTCATATTTATGTATTAATTGCATTCAAAATATTATATATAGAGCCCACCCTCTCATGAGTAGGGGCTTAGGACTTGAGAGAAAACTTAAAGCTTTGAGGAGCTGAAGTTCAACACGAGGTCTGTCATCATCGATCACCGTCAATCGTTGCCGACCACCGCTATCCACCGTCGATCGCTGTCGACCACCGCTATCCACCGTCGGTCACCA
>NW_018165007.1:535864-540501 GCF_001263595.1 Phalaenopsis equestris | reverse complement strand
AATTTTTTAGAAGAGCTTAAGAAGTGAAAAAAAAATCCCATTGATAACTAATAATGTCTATTTAGGTATGAATCCTATCTAATGGTCCGTTTGGGGCAGCTTGTGTGGTTCAGGATAAATTGCTTATCCTGAAACGCGGCCCACGGACTGGCCGCAGGGGTCGACCCGCGGCCTGCGTTTAGTGTAAAAACTCAAACACAGTTTCGGATAAGCTGGCGAAACGCGCGAACCAAACAGTACAGCGGCGTTGTGAAAACGCTGCCCGCACTTATAAGCTGCCCCAAACAGACCCTAACTTGCTACGGAGATATCAAAACATGAAAAAAAAAACAAAAGAGAAAAAAAAATCAGAAATCAGAATTGATTCCTTACAGACGCCAGTATTAAAGATTGGATTTGGTTTAGTGTTTAGGAGTGGCTTTAGAATCTTATTCATTGGACGGAAATGATCAACACACTGATGGAAAAGTTCAAATAATTTTTGAAAATTTGATTTTTTTTCTTCAAAGAAAAGTGTGTACGTAATATATTTGATTTCTTTTCGTCGTTTATTAAATAAAATGTACGCAAAATTAATACCACATGATAATTCAATGAACTAAAGAATGAACTGAAGGAATTAGTTGATGGCCGAATTCGAAACTCGAACATAAGGGCGTATTTTCTGTCCGGACTCCTGACGTAGCTCTACGTGCGGCATAGATTATTTTGTGAGTTATTTTCATGCTATTTTTTAGTTTATTTCAATAATCTTGAAATAATCCAGAAATAACCCGCGGTCTTTATTTTTGGGTTATTTCTGCGTTATTTCAAGATTATTATTGAAAATAACCTAGAAATAATTTGAAAATAACTCATAAATAACTTCGGCCGCACGTAGAGCTATGTCAGGAGTCCGCACAGAAAAATTTTTGCGGACACAGGTACACAAAAACAAAATCAATCGGTTTGATGGATTGATTGATTTGGTTTGCACCTCCTTTACATTGCAAACCCGAAATCGAAAGGTCAGAAGGGTCTTGCTCCCGGAGATGACTCTCTGCTCAATAGTGACAAGATTCATAGAAAAGTATAGTGCGAATCATCTTGGAGACAAGTCCCTGAGGGATTGCCCTCGCAGGTGATAACAAGATCCGTGTCTGACAGAGGAATAAACTGACCGAGGTAAGATCCAATCGACCGAACACGTTGGCGATGAGCGAGAGTTTAAGCATCAAATAAACTGATCAGTCAATATATATTAGTCGAACAACACAAAAAAAATTTGGAAACATTGTTAAACTACCAATCAATAATTTGAGTCAAACAACTACTTAAAATTAACAGTCAGCTGATGAGACATCACGTGCTATATGAGATTCGGGATTTAACCTAAAGTTTGATCGAAACACTTGTGAGCAATAAGATCCGTGACATGTCACAATGATTGCCTCGGATGCGAATCTCTCCGGAGGCGACAATTCAACCGAACAAGATAAACAAAATATTCTCGCCCACCGACTAATGTGATAAACTCACTTGTGAGATTAGCACACAATTAATCAATTCACAGTCGATTCAGAACATGTTCCAAATAAGCAATAACTAACAATTTTTTTCTTATACAACAAAAATGGTTAAAAATATTTATTTCTTTCAGCTTTTTAATAACAAAAAAGACTACATGCTTTCCTTGGGCCAGGTTCTAGTAGGTGGCCGACTGATCTTCACTATTAGAGGCTTTTGCCTTCTCGGAGGATCCTTCATGCTTCTCCAGAATCAATGTGGAGAACTCATGGGTCAGAGAATTTGGGATTGACAAGGCCAAGGTGAATGAATCGTTGGATGACGCAGTCTACCCCACACCAAAGCTGCTTTACCAAGTCGTCCTGATGTTCTCCTATGGAAACGAACAATGAGACATTTTCCTTCAGTTTTGCAAGCTCTTTCTTCAATTCCTTCAGTTTTGCAAGCTCTTTCTTCAAGGCTTCTATAGCATCAAAGGATCATTGATTAGCCTCGAGAGAGTTGTCAAGTTTGAGCTATAGGTGGTCTCGGTCGTCACGAACCCTCCCTAGCTCCGCCTCCTGAGAGGCAATGTTCATATGAGCTTTGCCCAAAGAACTCTCCAACCTAGCCAAGGCCCATCTCTGAAGGTGAGCAGCTTGTGCCACCATCAAGAGGAACCGATTCACATTTTGGCAAAGCTCTTGGCAGCCAAAACTTTCCAGAGCTCGATCTAGCACCTCAAACCACAACAACTCTATTATGAGTGATGACATGCATGTGTTCTCAGTCAACTGCAGAAAGTAGTCCTTCAACGTGTTCAAAAAACTCAACCGCATGTCGGTGCCAACCCACATTCACACATCCCCTCCGCTTCCACTCAAAATTCTTCTTACTCATTTTTCATCAGAGGGGAAAGAGGGGCAGAGACTTCTTCCACTGCCTTCTTTCATTGCCTATAGATAGTCTCCTTCTTTGAGGAAGATGAAGGTCACAACCAGGAGACGGGCCTCCTCTTTTGACAACAACACAGACAAAGAAAAGGCAAGGGGTTAGTAGGCCTTTATCTGCTCTGACATGGAAAAGAAAGAAGAATCGCCGACCCGTGAATCCGATAGAACGACAGTAATCGGTGGCGCGCTGATCAGCGCGCCAAAATTTGAAGAAGAAGAAGCTGCATCCGCGACTTTGCCAAGAGTCCGTCCAAAAGCATATGTTTCCACATCACCTTCCCTTGCATCAATAAAATGACAAGAAAATTTTTGAGCGACTGGTCACCATGTTTTAAATAACTACTGTAGTTTCAGACACATAGGTAATATATTTCAAGGCCACAATGTTAAGGAACATATCGTCATCTTCTACTGAGTGACCTGTCACTAGGGGACGCCGTTGTTTCTATTGCTTGACTTCTAGCTTCTCTTTTGCCACCCTTGCTTGAGCTGCCTCATCGATGTATGAGTAGCACCACCAGTCCTTGGTCATCTCACCATTCAACATCCCGGTAACGATTGCCTCATCTGTGTACCACGGGACTGATAGATGGTGACCGGGCAATATCGCCTTAGCAATATGCATATCCTTTCGAAGGGACTTCATCTTGTCCCCTGTCGGCTTGGTCCCACAACAGGAAGCAACCAAGAATTATTTTCTGCAATCTCTTATCTTATTTTCAACTTCAAACAATAGGGATTTCTTAATAGCCAAAAATATGTGAAAGCCCACCTTATCGACCTTGAACAAATAAATGTAACTAAACACGTTGATCAACCATGAGATGCATTTTCAACGACAGAAAAGAAAGAAGGTCATTATCGCGACTATGGAATTAAGTAACACTTGAGCCTGAATGACCCCGTTCTCTTTAAAAACGCTCCAGGGCTCATTACATAGATGCAACTCGAGACTGCACTTAATTGGTCCCGATAAAAGACCAGATGCTTAGTCACATCGCCCGTTACACACGCCGATCCCGACATTATTCAAAGGACAAAGTTATCATGAAAAACATATTTCCTCTGTAACTCCTCCTCATCGTTCTCTATTAAGAACGAAGGATCAACACATTCGATAGTGACAAAAAGGGTGGGAGAATATTTGTTAGTCATCAAAAAGAGCAAAAAACCGAAGGACAAAGGAAGAAGAAGGAACGAATGCACAAATAAAGAAATCAGAAAATGTAATGGGTGAAAAATATTCCCTCACCCTATTTAAAGGGCAAGAGCGTGATTACGTAATGATAAATGTCACACTAAACATCCTTTCATATTTATATAAATGACATTTTATTATGATTTCATTATAGATCTCGAACAAAAAATTTTATAAATGGGTCTTCCAAGCATTCAGTTGGGACATACCCCTTCTTAGTCAGCCTTCAGAGTACCAACTCACTTCTTAATCTAATATGCTCCACTTGATCGATGTTGCGATGGAACTAGCTCAAAATGACCGACTCACGAAGTGCTCCCAGTTCACACAACACCTTTGCTAGCCTGCTTCACAAGATAGCGCCCTTCACCCATAGTGCCGCTACCTTCGAGTGTGTAGTGGCCAGACCGGCCGACAATTCCCACATCGCTTCTTCAGCTAAACCTCCGGCCGCCTCTTCAGAAGGATCGACGACTCTAGCTGAATGTCTGCAAATTCATAGTTGAGCTCCCACCAATCATATTGCTCTTGTTGGGAGCCGTTGAAGTGGCCAAGCGAGTTCAAAAAAGTGGGACTAGCTGCAGACAAGAGATCAAGTGACCGATGCCCCCTGCATCGACCAATGGTGGAGACGCGACGATCACACTGTGGCCTGGCCGTGATAGTAGGAGAAGATTCGACAACATCTTTTGATGCTCCACCATTCTCATTATTCTCTAATCAATTTGATTCATCAGTATTAAAATAATATCAAGAAATTACTAAAAATCGCTAAGAAAATTTTTACATGCATTAAAATTTATCGGTTAAAGAAAGGGACTTCAAAAGAGGGGTGTATTCTGTGGTGTTAATAAATTACTTTGCCCCCCGAGTTCTCTATCCGGAAATACCCTTCCTGTTCTAATCTAGTCTCTCTCTCTTCCTCACCTCTCTACTAACTCTGGAGGCAAGCACAATTTGGGATTCAATTAATATATATATATATATATATATATATATAT
>NW_018165007.1:491302-534615 GCF_001263595.1 Phalaenopsis equestris | reverse complement strand
TATATATATATATATATATATATATATATATATATATATCTCCGAACGGCATACAATGATTGATCAATGAAGCCTAAATTTGCTCTTGAGGTAGACATAACACCCCATTAAGATTGAAATGTGTATTAGTCCGATTAAATAAAAGAGGTTTTAAAAGTAAACAAACATGGCTTAGTTTAGCCATTTTGATGCACAAGAGAATAGAATTTAGTGCAAACAACAACAACCAAAACAATAACATAAAAATAAAAATAAAAAAAAATAATAATAAAGATGTTGTATTTATGTATAAGGATAAAAAAAAAATAATAATAATAAAGATGTTGTATTTATGTATAAGGACTGACTAGCACAAATGGTGTTGAGAATACTTATGACATTGGCCTTGGAAAAGATGATGGTAGATCATATAAATTCATAAATATTTATTTGGTTATGGATAGCTTTATCACATATCTATATAACTACTACTTTTTCGCGTCCTTAAAAAAATATTGTATTAGGAAGCTACTTTTGAAAATCATTTATGCTAATTGTGATGGCTTTAAAAAAATTTACTTATTCATAACAACTTCATAATCATCTTTATAATCGACCCAAACAAATCCTTAGATGACATTTAAATCTATATAATTCTCCAAGGATATAAGCATATCTTTGTGTTCAAAAATTTCAATTTATACATGTATTGTGAGAACACATAATGTGAGCTCACTACGAGTGGTCGATGCCTCAATTTGACGGTCACTTCAATCACTTATGACAACAGTGTAGTTGTGGTTGCCCGCCTAATAAACACATATGCGAAACTTCGATTGGTTGGACATGTCCAAACTTGTGTGGCAGTTCAAGAGATAATTGAGCTTGGATTAATGCATTTTTTTTAGGCCATTAGCTAAGAAGTACTAATATTAATAAGATTAAATTACTAAATTAATTAAAAATATTTAAACCTATATAAATCACTTTTTTATGTCTAATAATTTTTATTAGATTTTCTAATTTCTCATTTTGAAATTATTTTATTATAAGAATTTTTTGACTTGTAATCGTTTTCTCTTTCTGATAATAAATGAGCTCGTTCGTGAGCTTACTGAAACTCTTAGAATTAAATTTTAATTTAAACTTGAACTCATGAGTTAATCAAGCTCAAGCTCGAGTTACTAGTGTCTTTCGCTAGGATCGATTCATTTATGATGTAGCGAGAGTTCGTACTGAAAAAACATTGAAATGATTTAAATTCTAAAGTGATATAAGCGTATATTATTAACAGCATCGTGGTGTATATCATGGTTTTAAAAATTGAATCAAAACTTTTGGTTCTATCGATTCAACTGTGAACCGCTTAATTGACATTTTGTCCAAACTCAAAATTTTTTTTTGAATAAAATTGAAATTGAACTAATCAGAGTTGAACCAGCAAAAATCTATCAACTAATATTGTCCAATTTCAATATTTTGATTTTATTCAGATGAATATAAACAAAATATGTACATCAGAAATAGAGAAAACATCTTTGCTAAATATTTTGAATTACAATATTAATCAAAATAATATGAAGTGAAATTTCTTAAATTAAAATATTAGTTATTAGATTGGTAGAAATAATACTAATGTATAGTTATTATATTATTTAAAAATTATTTTAAAATAATTTTAATATTTATCATGTCATCTGATTCAATTATATCTGAACAATTGAACATTTAACATCTTATTCTAAATTGATTTTCGGTCCAATTCTCACAATTTTCCTATATAAATACTATTTAATAATAAAGTTTTTAGCATTTACATACATACCGCCCAAGTTGTATGTATTTAAATATTTAATACCTAAACTTTATATTTTTTATATTATATCACTTAAATTTTTTATATCACATAAAAATATCACTATTCTATTTAAAAATTGAAGTATGTATGTTAGATGTGTAAATACATAAAAATTTAGTGGGATGTATGTAAAACTAATATCAATTTCATTAAAATAATTTTGTATAATTTACATTCATACCACTCAATTCTTTTATATTTACATATCTAATAACTATGCACCTTCTCAATGCAATAAAAAAAACGTTTTTCAGTTTTTAGAAGTCAAAATATAATATTTCCATGTGATATTAAAAATTTGAATGCTCCAATTATAATAATTGAATTTTAGATATTAGATATGTAAATACATAAGAATTTAATTAAAGTATATATTTTTCTATGTATGACAAAGTGAATTTCTGTAATTCATCTTTTTATACAAAGGAAAGGTGCTAAAAATCAAAATTTTGATGTGCAATATGTAGGGCTGTCAAAACGCTCGTTGTTCGCGAACAACTTGTGTTCGACTCCTTAAGAAACTCGTTTTCGGCTTATTTTCTAAGTTAACGAGCTGAACACAAACAACACAAATAAATATTTGTTAGTTCAAGTTCGGCTCGTTTTGGCTCGAAATACTACTAATCAATTATATATACATCTTTGATGAGTAGTATTTTTTAAAAATTTAATTGACTACATGGCTACAAAAATTTATAATCAATTAAAAGTATTAATGAAGAAAATATAATTAAAATTAATAAATTAGATTCAAATGATGTTTTAAATCTTGTCTCAATCTTTAACATATAATCAATTAAATTATTAATGAAGAAAACAGAGTAAAAATTATTAAATTAGATTCAAATGATGTTTAAATCTAGTTACAGTCCTTAAAGTTACAATCCTTAATATCTTATGACTATTTGATTAGGGTTGTCAAAACGACTCTTTGTTCGTGAATGGCTTTTGGTTGATGGCTTGTGTTCGGCTCACAAAGCGAATGAGATCAACACGAATATATTTTTGGAGCTCGAAATATAAATGAGCCGAACACGAGCTGAGCTTAGGCGCGTTACACCACAAGCCATATGTAAATGCTTAAGAATTGGTCCATGTATGTTAATTTCCGATAAATTTTTATTAAACCCTAAATCAACAAATTACCGAAGCACCCTGTCTTCAACAAAGATAGGGGAAGCTGCAGCCTCCGACCAATTCGGCCTTGTTAAATTCGATCCTTCATTTGTTTCCGCGAGTATCGAGAAGAGGTAATCCCAGCAGGCTTGTTCCATAAGCATGGCCTGGTTCTAGTCTTCCTAGATTTCTTTTATCTGCATTTGTTCGAATCTAGGGTTTTTTGTGAGAAAATCAGTCACCATGATCCATCTCTCACTTTTCTATTTTATCATCATTGTTGCTGAGATGGATCTGCTACGAGTATGCCGCGATTTCGCCATGTCCTATCTGTACTTTCGTGCTTGGATCCGTCGCTACGTTTATGTTTTCCTGTAGTTTTAATCTATCAGGGAATTCAATTGTTTAATTGTTTAAATTTGGATTTGTAAGCAGATGGCATCGAAGCTCCATCAGCTGCAGGCCAAAGCTGTGCAAGCCTCACAATTTGTGGCTAAGCACGGAACTTCGTATTATAAGCAATTGCTGGAGGAGAATAAGCAGCACATTGTCCAGCCACCAACAGTTGAGAAATGTCAAGAACTTTCAAAGCAGCTATTCTACACTCGGCTGGCAAGGTTTGTATGATAATGGGGAAATTCCTTCTTCATATGTCGTGACCTTTTTTTTTTCTTAAATTTTATTTTTGGCATTGCCTTCGCTTTTTTGATGTTTTTGTATGCTTCATTCTATTAGGTTGATTTATTCTTTAAATATATATGAATTTAGGATTAAATTTCTGAAATTTGAATCAAATCCCTTAAAATTCTTTAGCATGCTGCCACCCTTTGGTATGATTGTAAACATCAAAGTTAAATGTAGCTATGGAATTGAGTGTAGGTGCAAATTCATCGTTAATGCTGAAACTTTCACCAAAGGACATAAAAGAGCCATCTTTACCTTAATGTAAGCGTTATCATATCAAAGTAAGGTATATAAAAGTAAAAACCCACTAAAAGTAGGACAGGTAGCTAAAAACTACATGTTAAGTGGTCATTAATTCAGTTGGGAGAGAAAATAGTTCATCATTCATTGCCATAATCATTGCCACGGCTGAATCAATACATATGATTGCTTAATTTAACATGAAATGTGAAGAAGCACTAACTTGGTCTTCCATCCCTTAGACAAAAAAAAAGGATGATTTTCTTGTTGAGCTAATATATTTGCATCAATTGAGGGCACTTTCTGCTTTGATGTTTTTATCAATCCGATCTTAATTTCATTTTTAAACCATCAATCAACTAATCCATAAACAATAAGGGGGCTTCAAAGTTGAATTGTGGATATTTCCTCGCCCAAATCATAAGTGTGGTTATTAGAAGATCATAAGTAGATGGGTTCACCCACCATAAAGTTTCCCTTAAGCTCAATAGAACATGTTATATGACGCCACCTTGATGATTGGCATTAATATTGAAGGATAATGAGTACAGAGGAGTCATGACTATCATAAATTAGCTATAAGCTCAAAAGAAGAATATACTATAGGGAAGATTCTCTTACCTCGCTGGCGGTGCAATTATGATGAACTTATAGCCATAGAATTATTTACATTGTCGTATACACACAACATGAAAGATGGACTGCATAAGGCATAATGCCCCCTTTTAAAATGAAAAATATTCTCCAGGGTTCCTACTCTAAATTCTTAATGGCGGGTCTGATCATTGTAGATAGGTGGGGTTATCAAGATTGTTGCATTAGTGTTTGCTCCCTACTCAAGTCAAAGATGAGATAGCATTCAAATAGATGGTCAAAGCTCCTAATTTTGATGAAATTTCTCCAAGCCTCCATTTCTTGATGACATGCATGGTCAATGATTATTTCTCAACTAAATGGATCATTGTTGCTGTGTGCATATTTCTCATAAGAAAGTTAGCATCCCGTTCCAAATGCAGTTACAGTGCCTTCCATCCAAAGGCCTCCAAGATCAAAATATATATAGTTAAGGCTTGATTCAATTCGATGTAAAACCCACATGTATTTAAAACCAATCCAAACTTGAAACCAAAATAAAACTGCCATTATGGCAAATCAAACTAAATTAATTGGTTCAGTTTGGTTTCAATTTGCTGTCTTGGTTTAGAACATAAATCTTGGTTTTGAAGGGGATTTAATGTTTAAGTTCGGTGCTGATTTGAGATTTTGTTCTAAATTGATGGACCATTAAGGTATCAACATTAAACTAAATCAAAGAATGATATGATTCAACTCAATAGTTGTTGTTTTTGGTTTATTTTTTTAGTTTAGAGAGTAATCAACTTGCTAATTTTGTTTTATAATTCAAGTTTTTAAATAGTATCTTTTCCTAAATCATAGAAATTAGTTAAAAAATAGCAGAAAAGGGAGAAGAATAAAGCAACGTAGACAAACAAATAAAAAGGAATGCGAGGAACTTCTTTAGGACGGTCTTTGTGAGATAGATTCAAACTGATAGTACAGAAAAAAATTCAAATTGCCCTGAAAGTTTATTCATTAAAAAAACCTATGATAATCCCACATATGTTGTCTCAACCCGGTCTGAGACTTGGAATTAAACATGACGGGAACGGACGGTTGGATAGTGAAAATCAATTTCTTTTTCCTTTCTATTACCATTACTAACAGTTTAATATTAAAAAAATCATGAAAGAGCCACTAAAAAATAATTAAAATTAAGTAGAAATTTGTACCTTTTTGGATGCTGTTCTTGCCTCATGTACAAATTTGATCATTTTCTGTTCATCTTGCTTAAATGTTTTAAAATATAAAAGTAATATTAAAATAATGTTATGAGTTATTTAAAGATAACACAACAACAATCACATTTCTAAACTACAGTAACATAAGGAAAGAAATCAGTAAGCCTGCTGTTCTTTCATATATCTATAAGAAATTTTATAAAATGCTAGTCTTTCATATTTTCATAAGAAATTTCATAGTATGTTAATGCATGTATCATCGACATTTTTAAATAAAAACACTCAAGTCTTCTATATGCATTTACTTTATATTTATTCTAACTTTATACTCTTTATATACGTATTTGTCCCTGTGAGGATCACCATCAACAAAGCCTATCACACTCTTGACCGATATTGCCTTGTCGGCTTTCATATGCACTTCGATTAGCGATGTAAACATCACAATTGTCTAGGGTGTAAAGGTCTTTACTTGCCTCTTAGTCGATATTATCTCATTGGAACAATGGTTTTAGTAATGTAAATATCACAATTTTATGGGAGGTAAGCTTTAGGGTGCGTTTGGGGCAGCTTATGCTTATCCAGATAAACAACTTATCCTAAAACGCGGCCCGCGTGGTTTGATTCGCGACCTGCGTTTAGTGTAAAAACCCAACCGCGTTTTCGGATAAGCTGCCAAAACGTGTTTTCTAAACGATGAGACGGTGTTTTGAAGACGACGCTCGCACTTATAAGTTGCCCTAAACGGGCCCTTAGTCTGCTCGCCTTTAGCCGATACTATCTTGTTGGCACAATGGTTAGTGAATTAACCATCACAATTATCTGGGGTGGTAAAAAAACTCTTCACGAGTGGGTACATTGACTTCTTCTGCCTGCACCATTAGGGGTTGAGCTCTTCTGAATATGTACATTCAATCATTCATATATAAGTCATTTCATTCTTCATAATTTACATTATTCTGAGACATCTTCATGCATCTAATAACATGCATATCTACTCTGCCGTGCAACTATTCATCTTGCATGTCTCTTATAGCATGCATACTTTGTATATTATTTCTCTCATACATATCATGCATCTTTTGCATATCTTTAATGCATGTATATCTTGTCTAACAATATGATGATCTATTAAATCAGAACATATATGGAGTTAAACATACATTTTGAAATGAAAAAGATTAATGAAATCTAGAAGTGCAATTACTCATATCGGTTGCCACACTAAATTCTACATTTTCGTAATTAGCTGGTGTTGCTATAACTTTTATTTTGAGATGAATAATCTATAAAACAGAAAATCAACTTTAATTTTCAAACAATTTTCGTTAATCGAAATATTTTTCTTAACATAGGATTAATTTACCTGAATTTTATGAAGCGTTCTACAAATAACTTCCACATGCTTGTCTCGAACTTTTCACCTTTGGGTAAACAACTTGAAATCTTAAATGACTTAGAAATTTAGGATATCTTAGCTCATAAGGTGATTTAACCCAAAATATAATTAATTTGCCAAAACATACGTCAAACGACTTCTTGACAAACCCAACCCTCCTCCGAAGCTGACAAAACATATTCCCTTTACTTCTTATCTTCTCAGTCTTCCTTTCGCCTTCATTGATTTTCTGCTAAAACCCTTACAAAAACTTGCAAGCCAGTTACCACGCTTCCGCACAAGTTTGATGCCTCTGACTGCCATAAAAAATGAACAATGCACAAATAACGAAGCAAATGTCAAAATGAAAGCAAGAGGAAGTAAATGAAAGTCTCAAATGACGCTAAAATCAGTTTTGCACTTACCAATTTCGTCCTGTAACTTAGATTCATAGCCTGCGGCTTACGACTGGCCACTCGCTGCAGGTCTGCGGGTCGCGATTCTGCTCTGCTCGCTACTTCTGCTACAGGAGCTGATCCGGAGCCCTTTTGTCGGGCGTGTCAAAAGTAGGGAGGGGGAAAATCGGGAAATGGGGAAGAGGCACGACACTCTGCGACTCATTTGTAATCATTGTGAGTCGCTCGCCTTTTGCTATAGTGAAGGTTCACGAAATCGCTCACTGTTAAGCCGTTGGAGGTTTAGGGGAAAAGAAAAATTGTGAGAGGAGAAGGAAACCATGGGCTCTAGATGGAGGATCTCACCCCATTCGTCGCTTGTCGCATCGTAAATTGGTTGGGAACAATAATACGAGATTAGGGAGGGTTAATTAAGGTTTAATTAATTTAATTAAACTTATAATTTTTTATTTTTATTTCTTTCAATCCATTTTATATATAGTATGGTATATCAAATTGATCGATTTGATGCGTAGAATTTTATAAAATTACTTTGATTAAAATCTGGGTAGTGTAAAATTTGAGGTACATTTTAAGATTTTTTCAAAACTAGTTATTACATATGTAACTATAGAACCAAAATTTTATATTTTTTTAGGGTCAAACACAACTCTCAAATGAATGAATTTTTTATTTAATTGCATCTTGGGTGATATCTATAAAAAAACTCTCGATCAAAGAAGTTTTGCTTACATTCTAATATCTAGTAACAGAGTACCAAGAAATGAAGGTTGTCACTTCAATAGGGGAATCTCAGTGCTTCAAAACCAAATTAGGCCATAGGACAGATGGTGAATCATCTTATCCCAGTATGCGACTACGTATCAACAAACAAATTTTTATACATGTGGCTATTGTTCTATATTGATTTGTGTCTAACCACATGTTTAATGATTGATTGTTTTTGTGTATTTATTCAATTTGAAATGTATGCATTATATTAGATTATTATATGGATTCTTATCCACTATGGGGAAAGCCATAATAAATATCATAAAAATATTTTTCACTTGCACGCGCTAGCTATGAATTTCTCCCATCAGACATGATTCATTTCACGCTTGCATGACTTATATAGCTGCTTACTAACTTTATTTAATCGGTAATAGAGTTTATAATTTTGTATCTTATATGTACTTCTAAAGTCTAGGTGATTGAGTCTCTTCAGAAATAAAATACGTCCATAAGTTTCTTGGAGTTCGAACATTGTAACCATGCTTGGACGAGGACCATGGGCAATTTACTCATGCCTTATAGCTTAATTTTAAAATGATCTTTTATTATTTAGACCTAAGATTGGGTTTTATATGCGAAGCCCGATCACCTTTTGCTTTTTTAGGATGTTTTGCCAACCAACTGCATGCAACCCATTTTTTTTTTAAATTTTGTTGCGCTTTACCTTCGTTGAACATATACATTGATTTTTGTGCTTTTTAAGTTTGTTTGTTTGGGCTCTCATATGCTCGAGTTGACTCATAAGATAAAGTTTTAATAACTTGAAATATTTAATCTCAAAATTTATTGGATGAAATGCCATGATTTTTATAATCAAAATTTAATTATTTTGCATGGCCCATGATCGAATTTTAAATGACTTGCATTGCATAGTCATGACTCCTGTCATGCTAATATGACTTCTACATTGAGGATAAATATTGTATTTGCCATACCATGTTCCAAAGAAGTATGTTTGCTTCTCCTATCACATTGACCACATGATTTATACGAACTTAGGTGCTTTGCTCAGAATGTTTAGGATTTTAGGGGCAATACTGACATAAATGAGATTGCAAGTCATTGTAGCATAATTTTGACTATTATAGCCAAATTTATTCATTTCTCATCGTTTCATATGTATCTTGTTAATATTTAATATGAAAAGCTATATTCTTGTCTTTTCTACTCAGATAGAGTCAGAGTTCTAGGATGTTTTTTTTTTGACTTTGTTTTTATAGAGTTTCAATTGATGACACAATTCATGGATTAATGACAATTTTTTTGATTGTGTTGAGTTGACTACTTTCATAATAAAATTGGCTTAAAGATCCAAATAGTTTGAGACGATGGATCCATGAAATCTTGATAAGACTATAATTATCAATCTATCGGAATTCCTTACATGATGTACCTCCTTTGGGCTCATTTGCATTCCCTTAATAAATCCGTTGATTTTATTCCCCACGTTTCTGTTTGTTAATAGGCCGCCGCCCATTGGGGTACGGTGTTTTATCCCCAACCCAGTGACTTATTTTGCTTTAAAGCTTTCTGATTCCCTATGAAAGTGATGACTCTCATTTCTTGATACTCCATATTGCCATATATCAAAATATAAGCTAAGTCTTCTTTAATAAAGAGTTTTAATTATTATCCCACAAGATGTACTTTTTTTGGGCTCATTTGCATTGCTTTAAGAAATCTGTTGATGAGTTGCGGTTTATTGGGATACAGTATTTCATCCTCTGCCTTGTGACTTCATTTGGCTTATAAGCACTAGGGTTTCTTATTGAAGCGATAATCCACATTTCTTGATACTCCATATTACCAGATATCAAAATGTGAGCAAGATTTTTTTAATCAAGAGTTTATTCAGTATCCCTGAAGATGTACTTAATGAAAGCACTACCTGCATTTGGAAGTTGCTCTTGATTTTAAAATAAAATTATAGAATTTTGGTTCTTTAGTTATACATGTGAGGGAATTTATACAAGCCTTTTTCCTAGATAAAATTTCCGGGTGATTTAATCTGATTTCAATTTGGATCTTCGCAATCGGTCTATCTCACATAGATTGTAGAAAATTTTCACGTTCCTTTTATTTTTTTGTCTAAATTAAATTTTTTTTCTTATTTTCTTATTTTTTCCCAGTTATTTAGGTGATTTTGAAAACACAGGTTATTTGAAAAGTAGAATTATAAAACAAAATTAGATAAGCCGACGACTCCAAATTAAATAACAAAAAATAGTTTTTAGGTTATATATGAAAAGTAGAATTGTAAAATAAAATTAGACAAGCTGACGACTCCAAATTAAATAACAAAAAATAGTTGTTAGGCTATATATATATATATATATATATATATATCAGATAAATGGAAACTATCTCCAATTTTGTTTATTTTGGTTCTATGAATGTTGAAACCTAAACAAACCCAAATAAGTCAATGCCGACAAAATTTCAATCCTAAGGCAGACCGACACTATCAATTTAGACTATTTTCCCTTTTTTTGGATTGCCAAAATTTTTTTGGACACCGTTAGTTGTTAATCCACGCTTAAATTTCCTTAAAAACTTCTTGCATATCAAAATTCAAATCTAACGCCATATGCACAATAGGGAAATGAAATCTAACTCAACACAACATATGCACAGTGTACATAAGTATGTGCAATCGTGTTGATATCAATATAAAGCTAAATGTGTAAGCAATGTAGTAGGTTAGATGATCTACTCAACCGCGTGAGTTATGACATTCCAAATATATGTTAAAAACTAAGCCACAGAAGATATAAGAGGATGTTAAGTATTTATATGTAAGAGAAATGTAAACTATAAGAACAATAGTGTGGTTTCCACCCAAACATAATTATCACATAACCATGTTAACAACCAAATCACAAAAGATACAAGTGATTGGAACATTTCTACAAGTAAAAAAGATAAGCAAGAGTATGCAGTTTGATTTTTTTCGGCGATTTGGTTTTTCATTCATGCTTCAAGTACATCTCTCTTAGAAATCCACTGTCTTCCCTTCTTTGCACATTGTTAGAGGAATCTTTGCTATTTCCTACTCTCCTTCGCATTGGTGATTAGAAACAATTTGTTTCTTTTCTTATGGGCTAGGATGACCCACTAACTCCTTGATTTTTGACAAAAGAACCACTTTACAACCTCCAGATATTATGGTAAGGTGCACAAGATGTACTAGATTACAATATTCTTTCAATCTGATTACATGTTGTTATAATACAAAGAAAGTAGCTTGATGATTGAGAGGCAAAAGTTGAATCACTAGGCTCAAAAGAAAGCCGAAGAACAAGTAAAACTATCTTACTTGGATATAACTTTGAAGCTTTTTTCTCTTTTATGAATAGCTATTTTGAAGCCAATAGCATGAGGGGCATGTATAGAGATGAAGCCATAGTAAGCCATATGTGGAAAAGCTCACTCTGTTCTTCGAGGTTCCAATTTTCAATCAGTCAGTTTGAAAACTAGCTGTTACATGCAAATTGTCAACACCATAGGGCCTCATTAGAATCTTGAAATGGTATGTAAAAAATCGAGTAATGCATATGAACCTTCATAGTATGTATTCTTATTAAGTGGCCGGCGGGGTGCATGAGCATTAAAATTTGCACATTGATGCTAGGCATTATTTATGTTAATTTATATATAATATGGAGTTTAATTAATATGAAAAGCATATTGAATAATTAATATTGAGATTGTTTAGATTTAACTAGAAGTTATTTAACTAATTATAACGTGTTTAAACTTGAATCCTAATACTCTCAGATGCCTTAAAAATTTTTCCCCTCACATGAGAGTTTTTTGTGTCAATCATGAATCTCTTATGCATAGAAAACTTTTAGGCTCATCAAGTATTATCTACTAAAAGTCTATTAAAACACAGAGCTATTAAGGGAGTTATCACCCGTGAATCTTGCTCAGCTATGATAGAAAATATTACAGACCTAAAAGAGAAACTATGCGAACCAATGGATTCTAGAACCATGAAATATTTACTATTTGTTGGGAAAAAAATTATAACAAATAGAATACACAAAAAAATATATTGATCGGATAAAATAATTGCTTATCAATTGAATAGGAGAAAGAAACTCAATCTATTATTAGTAAGCCAAACTTGTACAAGAGAAACTACACTTCCCTTAACCCAACGACTCCCATCTCACCATATTGTGAATCTTGCTCAGTTATGATAGAAAATATTAAATACCTAAAAGAGCCACAAAGTATGTGAACGAATGGATTCTAGCCAAACCATCAACCATTTACTATTTGTTGGGGAAAAAAATATTACTTATTTATGCTAACTTATAACCAGTTCAATGAACATAAAAGTAATAATTAAGCAATTATGCCAAATAGAACTCATAAAAAATATATGGATTAGATATAATTGCCCATCAATTGAATAAGAGAAAGGAACTTACCAATTATTTGTAAGCCAAACGTGTACAAGAGAAACTACAATATTCTCTTAATGCATGTTCCCCCATCTCACCATAATGGATCTCTCAAATCTCTTAGTTCAAATAAATACAAAGATTTTCTAATATTCTTTAGCATTGAATTGCCTTGTGAATCTTCATTATCCTTTCATTAATGCTTAGTTTTTGTATGAAATGTTAAAACTATTCTTTGCAAATCATTTGAACAACATTTATCTATGTTGTTTATGTAGAATTTTTTTTCATAATCCTTCATCTCTAGTTTTGTCCTCCCATTTAGTGGTTGCATTTTCTACCCTTCATCCTGCATTGCCTCAATTACTTGAGTGTATTTTCAGCTAGCTAATCTTTAATAGATGCTGTCCCATCTATTTTTATAATATAATTTATTAATTTTTCAAACATTTGTTGTATGACTATCTTAAGTATTATCCACCAATCCCAATTTAGTTATCGTTGACCTTTTTTTTAGGGATAATTACATACAGACCAGCTAAAACATTGATATTTACAAATGAACCACCAAAGTGATTTTTTTGAACTACCGAACTCATGTATTTACGCGTGCCACGATCAAACTATTAAGAATTTGATAAAAATGAAAATATGGTTGGGGTTACCATGAATTTTGATAGGTTTTACCATGAATTTTGATATTTGAGTGAGAATTTGAAAAATGGATGAAAGAGTGATACCGGAACTAGTAAGGGAAATAGTGGAAAAAAAAAAAACTTTCATTGATATTAAAATAGGGTTTAAACATGACTCTAATGGAAAATAGCAACACAAACACAAAACTACACTGACAACACTTCTAAATGTATTCCAATGGGTTGTGAAGATCGGCGAGGTGGGTCAGGATGACTAACGGTGGTGGTGACAACAACAGAGTGCTGGTGGCAGCGAGCGGAAGGTGTGGAACTGAAGAAACAACAAGTGTGAAGGGTTGTAGGTGGTCGACAACGATCGCATGCTAGTTAGGAGAAGCTAGAAGTGGTAGGTAGTTAAGGAGAGTGAAGAGATAGGTTGGGGAGGATAAAAGGGGAAGATACAATCACTACTTCGGAGGTGATACAGTCGGAGCACCGCTACCTCCTCGGATACAATCCACGAAGGGGAAAGGACTCCACACAGAAGATCTGAAACTAAACACACTCAGAACTGACCCCCTACATACCTAGGGCAACAATTTATTGGCTCCGACACAAAAGGAGGGCAGAAGAATCCAAAAAAGCCTTCCCAAGTGCGGTAGCTTGTGAGCCTCCGCCTGGATCGCGACAGTTCGGGAGTCTGCTTTGCGATTTTGCCCTCGCGGAAAATTTCCCGCTGTCGCGTGAGGCTTCGCGTCTTTTGTCGTCATCAAGATAACTCACAATCTTGTTGTTTAGCGAGGCTTTTGCCCTGCAGAAACCGCGTGCCCACATCGGGCGCTAGGGCAGCGCCTGTGTCCAAGAGGGTGGTTGATTTGTAAATAACAAGTTTCAGGTGGTCTGCCTGTAATTACCCCTTTTTCTTAATTGCTAAACATTTTAAACCATACAATGTAGTCGATCTAATTGAAGTTTTATAAAATTTTTCTTGAAATCTCATAATTTCCTTTTTTAGCATAATACTCCAAAGGTACTTTCTATTTTAACTACTCATCCTCAACTCTAAAATTATTTTCATATATATTCACATTGTTCTGCATTATACATCCATGATACTTGAAACTATCACGCCTATATATCAATTTATTTTCATAAAATATGGATTGATAATATTAGTAAAATGCATTGTCATATTCTTAATCTTTATTTTATTAACTTTGGGCTTCCGATCTTCTCAATATTTTCTTCATTGTTTTGTCTTTTTTCTTACTTCAGCAATTGCATCCCTTATTTTAACTGTCATAAGTCACTTTATATCGAATATAAAAAATATGCACTCAATGCCAACTACTATAATAAATGGAAACTCTTAGATCATTATTTTACTACTTTTAATATTAACATAGTTTCCATTATACATATCTTTAAAAACTTCTTTTCTTTAATTCCAATCAAGTCAATTCAAGTATTACTCAATCATAGGCTTTCTTAAGATCAATGTAATTTATATGAAGATTATTTCTTTGTTCTCATTACTTTCCACTACTTAACACAATAAACCAAGTTTTGAAAAAGAAAAATCGGGTATCTAGGTGATTTTCCTTAGCTAATTGAAGTTAAAAGGCTCAAACCAAAATAAAGAGAAAAAAATGATAAAATTAAATTCAATTCATTTTTATGACTAAATTCTCACTTTAAGAATTGTCAATTGAATCATAGTTGACTATATGCCAATGAGTTTAATTCTATCGAAGACCTAATGGTTGGTTTTTGTGGGCAGAAGTTTAAAATTAAGATAAACTTATTTGTTTTAGAGACAACATAACGTTGTCTATCATTTTAAATTAAAATCTTTGTTTAGTGTAGTAATAAAAATTTATTGTAGACGATGTGTGCTAATCTCTCAATATTGTTCTCGGCTTTAAGGAATTCAAAAAATAACAAACAAATTTCCGAAACTTTTGATTTCTCTTCTTTTCACTCGGTTTTGGCTCGAACATGGATTCACGAGATACTCTTGGTTGACATGATCCTCCTCTTGACTCTCCCTTTGGCACTTGGCTTGGACATGACTTTGTTAGATACAATTGATTGTCACAATCCTCCTCTTTTGGCTCTCTCTCTAATTTCACACTTGCACAAAAAATTCCCTTTTTTGTGCCCAACATTGCAACCAAAATTATTAGCATGAGCAGTTAAAATGATATTTTGGCATATAAGATTTATATAATTTAATATATATTATTATCAAACTATGATTATATAATAATTTTTCATATAAAAACTTAAGGAGCCATCTCAAGTTCCTTAGATAAAGAAGGCGTAAACATCATTGGTGGCAATGAGGTGCAAGTCTTGAGGCATTTTTCATGTCCTCAGATCGAGGTGTGCCTTGAATAAATTTGTTGACCATGAAATAAACAATGTTCATAGTAGATCCTTTTGCATGAAACAAAAAATGATTCCACAAAATAAATTGAATTTTTCCATGTTTATGTTTCAATACTCTCTTATTCCTTGGTATATCTTGCACTTATACTTCCTCTATAACTATCACAATTTAAAAATCTTTATTTCTAAATATTATTTTCAAAATATTGCATCTCCAATTATTTATCTTCTTTTTGTCCTTGAAAACTATATTATAGATTTTTTACCAAGCCACAAAACATGCCTTATAATTTTTTTATTCTTAGTAGTTTTCTCATTTAAGCCTAAAACCTTACCTTTGTGCTTCTTCTATAAAGTTAATTTTATGATGCAGAATGTTTCAAGGTCTTGGTTGTTTTTTTTATTCAAATCTTGAATAACAAATGTGTGATCTAATTCGGGAGAGTCTTGATAATGGAATATTCTTCAAATCAGCTTTATCCGAGAAACATTCATAAATTTACACTTAAAAATAATTTTCTAGTATTTTCTAGAGGCTTTTAGACGATTACATTGGGTCTAAAAAATATTTCTTCTTCAAATTTAAAATTTTTACAATGAAGCCCAATGAATACAAATAAGCAAAGATTGAGGAAGAAAATGTAAAACTGCCCACTCAAAGTCTTTCAATGATGGGGGTGGCAAGTAACGAGATAAAGAGGGAATTAGAATATTTGACCAATTCTTTTAGAAAGGATGAGGGGGTGGCCACAAAACAAATGTGATAAAGGAGAGTAATGATAAGTCCCCACAGTTCACTTTATAGAGGTTCCCCACTAACTCCTAACCACTTATATTATGAAGAGAATAATTCTAAAGAAAATAACCATCGTTTCTGCTTTTGCATTTAGGTTTGCTAAAGCAAGGGAAAACAACCGATCTGTCATTATACTTGGTTTGAGTTTCAGTCTTTGTTGTACTTAAAGTTTTTTTTTGATTGAGCATCCAAATTTTTTTTGGCCAAGCATATACTAATATTTTTTTGATCATATAAACCATTTATCAAAATTTACCCAAAAAAAATTGTATTTGTGATCGTACCCATTGAGAAGGCTAGACCCAATGCTTATCATGGTTGATTTTGGACCATGATAACATAAAAGCAAATACATTCACATTCTAAGGATTTTTAAATTTAAACAAAAATTCCCGACTATTAATTAAAATTAGAAAA
Source organism: Phalaenopsis equestris (assembly GCF_001263595.1). NCBI lineage: Eukaryota > Viridiplantae > Streptophyta > Magnoliopsida > Asparagales > Orchidaceae > Phalaenopsis > Phalaenopsis equestris. The sequence goes on along the minus strand of NW_018165007.1, from coordinate 517,720 downwards.
TACTTAAAAAAATTGCCCCAGTGATTGGAACTCACCACACAATAAAGAAAGCCGAAAAGACAGATTGTACTAGATTTGAAAATAAGGACTCACAACAAAAAAACCACTAATATTAGATAATTGAAATAGAGAGAAGGAAAGAAGTGAAAAAATTAGAATTCATGCCTCATGCCACTACTGAGATATGACTTTACCTGAAAATTATGGATCAACACTTGCATTGCATAATAAGTTACATCCAACTGGTATAATAGTTTGAGAGAGTGATACTATTGTTGGACAATTTTTTAATTTGCCTCAATATTCTTATTTATAATTACAAAATATCCCAAGGTTGGCAGTCTTTCAAAATGTCGATTTCAGATCCAGGTACCATGATTTCAACTGTTCTCATAATTGCTTTAGTGTCATAATCACTAACCAAAAAAGGATCACATACAAGGAAATGAGGGTATTCAGCAAGTTTAATTCAATTATCTTGAGCTTCAACAATACTGTTCATCAAATTAATGTAGTAGGCACATTGACAGAGCACATAATTTCTAATGCAACTTTTCCTTCCTTTTTTTAGAGATTAGCGCACACGGTTGAGAAAATTAATGATTTTTAGCTAGCCTTTTTCTTGTGGGTTATATATGATGATTTTTTCCCTCTGCTTGTATGGCTTTTTTTTTTAATAATTAGAAGTTAGAGTTTACTACATTGTCTCTTTTGCTAGGATAATTGATTTGTACGATATTTAATCAAATTTGTACTCATCTTTTCATAGATTCACTGTAAAAAAAAGTGTTGGTGGTCAATATTATTTCTGCTTTACTTTTACCATTTTTCCTAAAATCGTGTAACCTTCCTAATTCTTTTTCTTCTTATGTTCTTGCAATCCACTTCTCCATTTAAATATATGTTGTTGATTTTTACATGTTTTTTTTTTCTGGTGCCGTGGTAAATCATTTTTCTAGTGTATCATTAGTACTATAAAACTTGAGCTCTTGACTGTTTTGAGGTTTCAATCGTCATTTTTTTAAATTAATTCTTAATAATCCCTTGATTATTTATGTGGCAAATTTAGACCCAAAATATAAAATTTTACCAGTTTAGTTCCTTGCTTTATAAAATTGATCCTAAAATGTCCCTCAGGTAGAAGTTGTGATAAAAAAAATTGATTCCATTTATAGTCCATTGATTATACAAAATTGATCCCATTCTAGTCCTGAGGGACCATTTTGAATCAATTTTGTATGGTCAAGGGAGTAATTGGAGAAATGTAATACTTTGAGACTAAATTCTTCACATACAAATAGTTGGAGGGCTGGGTGGTTGCTACTACTTTTGCTCCTTTGGAAATGAATCTTTTCTTCTAAAAGATAGTTTAATCACAGGATCTATCCAATTCTCTTAAAATTTTCTTGAATTTTTTCACGGTTCTCTTATAGTTTGGTTTATAGTCCATTGATTATTTTCATGGTCCTCTTATTGTTGGAAATCTAAAATTGCTAAACATTTTATTGTAGCTTGCTATTCTTAGCTATGCTGCCAATTGTTACAATTACTATTTAGCTATGCCGCCAAGTGTGACGATCACTATTCTTAGCCATGCCGCCCAGTGTGACATTCCCTATTTAGCTTTATAACACTCTTGAAAGCCACAGAAAGATATTTTGACCAATCTATTTATTATTTTTATTTTTTGTGTTTTTGCAAGCATTTTTGTTCTGTATCTTTGAAATGTTAAGGAAATAGAGCTAGCATTTTTTGTGACTTTATATTATTTACGGAGGTTAATTTTCTTGACATTTGAACCGAGAAATGACATACATGTTGGAAAGTACATTGGAGTCTTAACTTCATAAAACAGAAAGAGAAGATCTCCTATTGAAGTTAATGTGTTGTAAGATTTGAAATTTTAGGATGGATAGGATGAATTATGCCTTGGAATTGTAGCCGTCCTTCATGTTTTGTTTTTTGCGGTAAATTTGTGATATACGTGATGCTGGAAGATTTATCATCTTATATATGCATATCCTATAGATTTTTTCAAAATATATATGTATTAGAAAAGCGGATAAAGCCTATTTTTATTAGGGCGGATTTCATCAGAGGCGTACTATTGCATCCTTTGAAGTGATTATTATTGTGACATTGGCCGTGAGACTCTTTTTGATTTGTTTGTAGTATAAAATTTGAAAGCAGAAAATTGTTTGCTAATTGTGAATGATATTGAATAAAATTTATTAATTTTTTTTATTATGAGTGCATTAACAAAACCTGCTACATATAGTCTATGGTCTGTCTATTGCGAATGCTAATTGTTATGATGATGACGAGCATTTTTCTTTGATTTACATACTTTGTATTTCCATTTGATCGTTTGGCAAATCAAACCCATTCACCTTTTATTTGATTAGTAGCTGAGTCAACACGGGGTTTGTTTGTGGAATTTTTTCACTGTCTTGCAGCTCTACCAGTTTGTGATTAAAGCTACTATCCGATTTTTTCAATATACATGTATGTATGCGCGCTCACACACACACATAGAACACCCGATTCTTATGCATTTACGTATCTCACACCAAAACTTTCATTTTTACAAAATCAGCACCCAATTCACACTTTTGAACAGTGTGGAGCAGTGAAATCCACATTTTTATATATATGTAATATGTTGCATTTGTAAAAATCAAAGTTTTGGTGTGAGATATGCACAGGCATAAGAATTGGGTTCTGCTTATGTAAATTTCAGAGAGAGATATATATATATGTGTGTGTGTGTAAATAACGAGGAAATGCAATTTTTTATACGTTGTTGTGAGTAGTATTAACTTTTTAAAATCCATCTTAACTTTAACTGTTAAAAATTTAACTTAGTTAATTGAACAAGATATTTATAAACATCCTTTCATAATTTATACTTTATAATGCTAATCTGATCATGAGTTTAATAATATATAATTTCTCAAAATTGATGACTTTGTTTAGTGTGCATGTCATTGTTTTGATTTTGTAAAATAAAATTGTAATAATTTATAAATGAAAAAATCAAAATCTAAAGAAAAAAGATTTCCTACTATGAAATATAGAAATCAAGTTTAATTTTATCAAAATATGCTCATTAATTTATCGGTTATGTTTAGGACACATTAGCATATAATAACTTTTATCACTTTGCACTATTCAATTCAAGGAGGTTTTCTCTCAAATTTTGTGCGAATCATTTTATTTTGCAAATTACATGCTAGTTTCTTTTTATCGCCAAAACAACTTCTAAGTTTTTAGAGGTTTTTTTTTTAATATTTGGAATTTAATACTAGTATTGCCAAAATAATTTTTATTATCACAATTTTTTCTTAATGATTGCATGGTTCATTTTGTGATGTCTTTAGTAGAGACCAATGTACATATATATTTTATACTAATAATTTATTAAGTATAAATTTTTTTTTATCCATGACGTGTCATGTCCTTTTTGTAATTATATAATGCCTAGTTCATGGCTTCCAGTTTCATAGGCTCCAACTAGACTCCAAATAAAATATAAGATTGAGTAGTTTCCAACATTTTAGTTAACAAAAATTCTTTTTTCTTTTTTTTTCCAGAAAAAAAATTGATTCATCTCTGACAGACAAATTATTCCCTTTATGATTAAGAGATTGTTTCATTACTTCAAACGATTCATATCCCATGTACTTGTGCCTTTTTTATTCAGCACAAATGCCGGCACTAGACTTAGAAAGGCTGTAAACCAACGCTTCTTTTGTGGCTAGGCACTTGTCTTGGGTTTATAACTTAATAGTTTTTCGCAACATGCTACAAATTTTGTAAATTTATGATTGTCATTGTTTTGGTTCCAAAGATTTTTTTGTGCTTGTTCCATGGTTTTTAAAAACCATTACAAATTTTTGGGATGCACAAAAAAACATATTTTTGTAATAGCAAATAGCAAGCCATCAGTGTATTATTATTTCTTCTAAAATTGATCCAACAATGCAATTTTGCAGTACTTCGTTTAATGGCCCATTTGTTTGCTTGCTGTTAGAAACATGTTTGAACCATTTTTTTGTTGAAAATGAATAATAGTGAGTGAGGTTATGGAGTCTAAAGCATTTTCATATTGCATATTTCTAATTACATTTAACCAAATGATGGAGTCATTATTTTTAAAAGGGGAATTTGCATACATACCTAAGAATTCTTATGTATTTACATATCTAACACCAAAGTTTGATATTTACACTTATAACACTTTGGCGTTGTAAACCTATGCATGAAAATGTGTATTTCACTTTTAAAACACAGTAATGGTGATATTTTTGATGTCATGTTAAAGATTTGGGAAAATTACATACATAGCACCCAATTCTTATGGATTTACCCATCTCACACCTAAAATTCCATTTTTACACACATAGCACTTTATGGATGAAAAGATGAATTTGACTATTAAAAGATGATAATGAGTGCTATTTTTCATATGATATTTGTAATTTTTTCATATGATATTTGTAATTTTTCATATGATATTTGTAATTGTGAAAGCTTAGGTGTGAGATAAGTAAATATGAAAGTTTTGGGTGCTATGTGTGTAAAGGCCCATAAAAATTTTAGTGGTATGCATGTAAATATGAATATTTATGTGTCAGATATATAAATTCATAAGAATTATGTGGTATGTATATAAACGCTCTTTTTTTGAAGTATACCTTCTATATACAATCAACCAAAATAAGTTAGACTGTAGTTTTAATCTCTGTAATGCCCAACATTAGAACAACCGACCAATTTACCTTTATCTGGATTGATTAAATTCGATTTTGGATTATGCTTGCATTTGACTTGAGGAAACGTTGATTGGCTTGCTGGATTTGTAATTTTTACTAAACCAGACCACCAACGAACCATTGACTCATGCTGATCATGCGGGGTATAGGAAACATAACAGTAAAGGGGTATTTACATATTTACTTCCCAATTTCTTATATATTTACATATCTAACACCTAAACTTTACTTTTTACATTTATACCACCCGAATATTCATGTCACATAAATAATATCATTATTTTAACTTTTAAAAAGGAAAATACACCATTTCGTGCATAAATAAGATAGGCAGATGTGTAAAAATTGAACTTTAGGTGTTAGATATCTAAATGCGTCGGAAATGAGTGGCATGTGTGTAAATCTTCCTTTTTATTATTTAGCTTTTGGCATACACTTCTTTAGGTGGAAAGTTTTTCTCCTTAATGAAAATGCAGGCTTCTATAATCGGATATGAATTTTAGGTTATTATTTTATGTATTTATTTTTCTAAAGAGGTCTTTTATTTTGTCTACCACCAAAATTTATGATATTTATGAATCTTAAACCTAATTCCTATTATTTAAATACATGATACCTAAACTTTTTAATAAATTGAAGAGACCGCATTTATATGATTTTTTTTTTTCTGATGTATAAGATAAGGATGGTTAAAGATCTGGTTATTTGGGCGTATTTAGATGATTTTGATTATTTCTATAAAAGGAAAATTGCATACGTACCACAAATTTTCCATGCATTTATCATATCTAACAACTAAACTTTGATATTTACATTTATAACATTTTGGTGTTCGAAACCTATGCATGTGGTGTATTTCACTTTTATAAAGTTAGAATGATATTTTTGACAGGATGTCATGTAAATAGGAGTTGTGTGGTATGCATGTAAATACCCCTTATATAAATAGCAGAAATTAGCTGCTGGATATGTAAATATCATATATTTTGGTTAACTTGAAAGGCAAAATATTTGTTTCTGATCAACCCGGCAACATTCTTTTCAGTATTCCCGGCCGCTATGAATCATTCTGGAAAGAGCTGGACGGCCTGAAGCACACCTTGAGGAACAGGCAGGATCTGAAGGTGGAGGATCTCGGCATTGCCGCTCTTTTCGGTCTTGAGCTATATGCTTGGTTCTGTGTGGGGGAGATTGCTGGAAGAGGCTTCACCTTCACAGGTTATTATGTTTGATGAAATTACTCTTAAAATTTGAGTTGGTATTCAATTTTTATGCTTGGCTTACTACTGCTAAGAGCATGCCAAGTTTATGACTGAATTATCATGCAAAATTTTGTTTGGTATAAATTTTGTGGACTTGGGCAGATCATTAAAACAAAGCATTGTTTCTAATAATTTTTGCCCGGTTACACTTATATACTCTTTATGAATGTTGTTTAACTATCATCTTTTACTTCAATTTTTATTGTCATTATTCCAAACCATTGGGCTTTTTGTTTGTATGGCTAACTTCAATTTAACTGTTGTTATATGGCTGAAAATTACTCAGAGTTTTATTGTGGTAATACGGGAAAGAAAAAATACATAGAATTCTTGTTTGATTGCAGATGCATTTTATTATTTTTATTGTTTTAATGAGTTGCTAACATTTGACAATTGGTGTTGGAAGTTGGGTATCAATGGGTGTTTGTTGATGAAAGCCAGATGATCAAAGGCGATTAGTGCTGTTGTTCTGTTAAAAGAAGGGAATATTGGGTGATTAGGATGTTAACGATTTAATATTCAAAACAAAAGTTGAGGTTTTAAACTTCTCTATGATTTAAGAATGATATTTTTTTCCTCTAAAAATCTGATTCATATAATGTTAAGAAGTGGTTCTTACTAGTTGATTATGTCGGCATGAGTGGACATACACGTGACAAATACTAAATGATGTCATGAGTGTTAGGTGATGCATCTCATGCTAGTTGAGAGTCACACAGCTGAGGAAACATATTGTGCACTAGATGAATATAGGGGCTAAGTAGCGCGATCCGTACTTAGTGACACAATATGACATACCTCTGACATTCTCCTAGTTGGTGCCATAGGAAGTGAGGTAGCGTGATTCCCTTTAAGGAGAATTACGCATCGGTTAGGCTTTATATGTTGGCTACTCCCTCACAAGGTGTGCAAGTATCGAACCATTCACATACGACGATGCGTGTTCATAGAGATACCTCAAATGTAAATGCTTAAAAAGACAATATATGCATGCAGAATGCTAAAAGCATACTCATGTCAAAAATATAATTTTATATATGATGAATTCACGCAATAAGCTTCAAGCAAAAAATATTTTCACACTCATGGAAATACGAGCATCAAGCCAAACATATTTTCACATAATAAAAAATATTGGCAATAAGCTTGACACATTTTTTCTCGCTTCGATTTGGAAATGCATGCATAAAAAATTATTCTACATGCACTTCGATGCCAAGCTATAAGTCACACTAAACATGCAATTTCATGTATATTTAAGTATCTAAATACAATCATATAAAAATATGCATTTTTAATGAGTTGTTTTACAAGAACAAAGTATGTACATATGCCAAATGCCAAATGCGCTTGAACATGAAGACGGGAATATGCAAAATGATCCAATTGCATTCGATGGAAAATACAACTCGTCCAAATGATCTTTACGGGATCTAAGCTCGGTGATGGCATGGTGTAACAACCATTCATCACGCGGGGTGACGGACAAAAGGGCCACCTCTGTTTGCTTGGCTCAAAAATGAAGGATTTTCATGGCGAAAACCTTCATAGCCTAAGGAACGGAAGGCTTATGAGGTTCTTTGTTCTCTAGGTTGAATGGATTCTATTCTTCCCATCAAAGGAATGGAATTGCTGATGCAAATGCATGGTTACTACAATCCCGTATCTATTAGGATTTTTGGACTAAGGTTAATGGAGATATGCTCGAGGACTATATGGACACAACAAGGAGCTTGTTAACCTAAGGAGCTTCCTCTAACATTTCCTATGATTAATATCTCTAACACAACCTAGAAAGCTTGCTAGAAAGAAAGAAAACCAAGGTTACAATAAGTTTCATCTTCATGGTATTTGAGCTCCTTGTCACGGACAAATAGTCACACATCGGCTAGGTGTAGGGCCGAAAAGCAGTATTTAAGTCATGGGCTGTCCACCTCTCTTAAGGGCTCTTTTGGGAGGTGACAAGTGGTATCAGAGCAGATTACTGCATGTCAGGTGTGTGGACTCTCCATGGTCTGTGACGAAAGCGTCACCTGATTGGGTGGAGAAGAATGTCACGGACAAATAGTTCCACATCGGCTAGGTGTAGTACCACAAAGCAGCATTTAAGTCCTGGGCTGCCCACCTCTCTTAAGGGCTCTTTTGGGAGGTGACATCGCGGTCTATTTGCTTGCTCCCTGCCTGCTCCCATGCAAGGATGATGAAAGCTTCCCTACTACAAAGAACTCCTCAAGGAGTTGCTCTCTCACTCCCAAGTGAGATGGTATAGTAGTAGTAGAAGAAGATTATTGAAGAAATAAAAAGTAGGATAAATGAAGGAGAAGATGAGGGAAGAAAGCTCCTCAACTCTGAAAGTAGGGTAAATGAGGAAGGAGAAGATGAGGGAAGAAAGCTCCTCAACTCTCCCTTCACTCTACCCAGGAAAAAAACTCACAACACTTACTCAAAAGAAGATGAAAATATAGGCGGAAGAAGAAGAAGATGAAGTCGAGAAGAAGAGAAAAATCTCTTAGAAAAACTCACCCAAATTCTCCCATCAAGCTTGGCACGTGCGTATAATGTGCTTATTTATTATCTTTATTTTTTTTTTTGTATGCTTATGTTATGTTTTTGGAAGGTATTTTGTGTTGAAATGTAGGTAATAGGTAAAGGGAGCAATCAGGATTTAATACAAGACAACTGAAGCAACATGGTGTTTTGGTGTCTAGGCGCTAATAAAAACCTTGAAATGGTCGAATTCTCAAGCGATTGAAAAGTCGGCACCGCATTTTTAGCGTCGGGGTGCTGGAAATGTAGTGTTGGAGTGCTGGCTTACAGCGCTGAAGCGCCCAGATTGGTGAAGAATTTTTTAGCGCACAAAAATGCTGCATTGGAATGGGAGCGTTGGGGCGCCAAGAGTGCAGTGCCTAGACGTCGCGATAGTAGCGTCCAGACACTGTAAAATGAAAGATTGTAGTGCTCCAGTGTCACTTATGGGCGCCACAACGCTAGAATACGAGAATGGGTGGGTTTGATGGTTAAATACTTCAGTTCGTTTGGAGAAGATATAAAATGGTAGAAGACTAACTTGGAGGGTCTTTTTAAAGGAAAGGCCAAAGACCTTGTAAAGAGATTACTAGAGCAGTAGTGTTTGAGAGATTGAGAGAGTTTCATACTTGCGGTTTAAAATTCATCGCACTTGTTTCAGAAGAAGAAAAGAACAACCAAGTTATACCTTTCTTTGGATTTCTTAGTAAAAGACTTACTGTATGATTCTTTTTTTCAATGCAGTGATTGTGTTGATGTGTTTAATCATATGTAGTGAGTAGTTTCTTTTGTTTTTTCTTGAATTGGGAATGTTGTAGGATAAAATTAAGGATTCTTTTATTATTTGTACTTGAACCTTTTTAAAAATGTTGTGTTTGCCTTTAAAATTAATTTACATTCTACTTGGCCAGTGGAATAGTTAAAATCATTCATGAACTTTCTTGATCCAGAAGGATAATTTATAGAACGAAAAGGGTTAACCACATAAACTCACTCGAATAGGGATATTACCTTGACTTTATGCAATTAATAAGGAGATGCTATTGCTTAAGCAAATCATGGGATTTAGGGAACTAAACCCATGATAGCTGATCTTTCTTAAACCACCAGAAGGTGATCGTAATGACTTTGCTCCCAATTAACATCAAGCTTTAATAATTTCCTCAATTTTATTCATCACTAAACCAGTTCGAGGGGGAAGTCTGTCAAACCTTGAATCCCTTAAATAATCTTCTTGCTTGCTGGGATAGATTTGTTTTTCATAACCTTAGGATAACTTTTAAATTGAACTTACATTTCGATCCTTTCAGGCTAGGACTGGCAACTGTAGACTAGAACTTTTCCTCATTGAGTTCATCTCGTTCCTTGCGAGATTGACACACAAAATTCAATTCTGTGTATTACTGATACGCCACATATATTTGTGTGAGCCTCCCGTGTTTAGCAGCACTTGGTGTATGTCCAGTTCTTAGCGCTGTTGCCGGGGAACGACAACGAATTTTAAATTAGAAAAATTTTAGTTGAACTTTTAGGCCTTAGACTTGAAAGCCGTTGTTTTTATTGTTTCATGTATTTATATTGCTTAGTCTTTATTTACACAACCCAAAAATAACTTGTTGCACACTTATAGAATTGTGTGCTTGTAACTTTTCTTTCTTTTAATTGCTGCATAATACTTCTTGATTGCTTGTTATTTGAATTAGTAGTTTAATTGTTAAAACTTTATTCTGTTGCTGTGTGTTTTCATTTAAATTGTTTGTTATTCTCTTTAGCATAGGGTCGTCTTGCTAGTTGAATCTAGTTAGTGTATGTGTTGTTCAGAATCACCAGACCTTGAAACCTACGACCCTGAGTTAGAGAGAACCATAAAAAATTAGAAAACTAAAAACAACTTTAACAAACACTAGGAGAGATGATTGATTACCTCAGAACAATCTTGATGACCATGGACAAAATTATATACACAATAATTTTGCCCATCATACTTTTGTCGTAGAAGTCAATTCATTTGAACTGAAACCTGCTTTCATCCAAATGGTGCAGAACAATCTGTTTTCAGAAGACCTCAATCTTCATTTAGCGAGCTTCTTAAAACTACGCGGTAAATTCTTCTACAATGACGTTTTCAATGACACTGTGAGGCTAAGGCTTTTCTCTTTCCCCATGAGGGATAAAACGAAAATGTGGTTAAATTCTTTAACTCATGGATCAATTAGGACTTGGAATGCCCTGACTCAGAAGTTTTTAGCGAAGTATTTTCCACCTTAAAAAATGACTAAACATAGAAGTGGTATTATCTCTTTTTGCCAGCATGATGGCGAGTAGATTTTTTAAGCCTGTGAAAGGTTTAGGGAACACCATAGGAAGTGTCCCCACTATGTATTGCCTGATTTGTAGATTATAAATATATTAAAATTATTATTGATTTTTGTTTTATTGCGGCCAATATATCATAATTCTATTCTCTATTGTGTGTGTGTGTGTGTGTGTGTGTGTGTCTCACACACTAATAAAATTAGAAAAAGATGTCAAAATATTTTCTTGACTATTATTTTGCAATGAGCAAAATCTTGGTGTTATCATTTTTAAAAAGGGAATTTATATAAATAGCACAAGAAATATTGCTATTTACAAAATCTAGCACTCATTCAAAAAAAATTTTAACTATCGAACCGATGCATTTACACCTTCCACGATCAAATCATTGAGAACTTGACAAAAATGAAAAATATGGGTCAGAGTTTTACCATGAATATTGATATTTGAGTGAGAATTTGAGAAATGTATGAAAGAGGGTGTTAGATTTGTAAATATCAATATTGCATGTGCTATGTATGTAATCGTTCGCTTTAAAAATTAACATTAGTTTTATCCCAAATTATTTAATTTCTATAAAAGATGAAAATGCTGGATAACATGATTTCAATTTTCTTCTCTGTTTAAATTAGATTTGAACTAGAGAGATGATGTATATCTGTACTATAAATAAGGAAATAGACTGAGATACTAAATTAAATAATATCTCTAAGATAAGGAACTTAAAACATAGATATATCATGAAGAAAAGTTAAAATAGCCTTTCTTGTCTACAAATCCATTTTTCATGTGGCTATTTATGCATGATGTCTATTGCCAACCATGTTGACGCAGACTAGCACTATGCTCTTAGCCTCCAAATGTTAATCTCTTTATATGAAATACATTACCCATATGTTGGAAAAATTATTCCATCAGGATACAATGGGCACGTGTCAATTGGCAAGTAGGCCCTCACTTCTCTATAAAACCTATCTGATCGGTATATTATAGTGGGACTCACTTGTCACGTGGCAAGTGTCCACTGGATTTTGGACGCAAATTTGCGTCTGATGTCCTGATAGAATGATCTCGTCATATGTTGATTTCTAGAGCACAACTAAGATAATATAAGAAATCATTTGCTAGTTTCTTTCACATTCATACATGTAATATCGACCAAAATTTTAAAAATACTTATGTTTTTTTATAGTAAGTTAATTAGTATTTAAAAAAAAAATAATTGAAATAAAGATAGAGTTTCCTGTTTAACGGGTGACTTGCTATCCACGTGGATGGAAAGTCTTCTGTTAAATGGGCAACATTAATGGCATGATGTTCATCAGTCGGTGTTGGAGAGACAAAAAAAAGCAACGTTCTTATCATCAAAATGATGAGAGTAGTTGATCATATTGCATGAAGAATAAGGCGAATACACAATGGTGTGAGAATTTATTTTCTTATGTATTATTCTGTGTATATTGTCAGGGCGGGGGCTTAATCATTTTAAAGGTGAAGCAAATCTGTGATTTCATAGTTTTGTGGCACCTCAAACATCCATTTTACTTTCTTATAGGTGAATACATGAGATATGTAAACATTTTAAGTTCATTTAAGTATGCCTTCCAAAGCTTATGAGGGCCTTAAGCTAAACCAAAGCTTTCACAATTTAGATGGGTTGCCTATTCTAACTTGTTTATATTCATTTAAGAAATTATATAGTTTTTTTTTTTTTTTGAAAAATTTTATGTAGAAACTCTCAATATATATAAAATGTATATGCTATCATCCTCAACTTTGGCTCAAAAAAAGTGAAGAAGGAATATAGCTCCTAGGCATCGACATAACCAATCATATGTATGAAAAAAGAAAAATATTTATAAAGCTTAAAAAATAGGCACAAGAAACAAGTCTTTTTGGCAAGGGCTTAATGATAAGGTTAAGAGACAAGGTTAATGTTCTCATCATCTTAAATAATAAAAATAAACAATTTTTTTAGTGATTATTTTGTATCAAATAGTAATATATTAAGTATTTGATAACTCTTAGGGAAGAAATATTATGATATTAACATAACACTTATTATTTAATCAAGCTGAGATCACTCTATAATTGTAATGATTATTCATTTCAGTGGATGATTTTTTTTTTTGTGAAAAATATGATTGTATTTCTTGCATAAAAAATTAGAGGACTTCAAAGTGTTTAGGAAGTTTAATCTGTCATAGAAAAAGTGACTGCATTTCTTGCATAAAAAATTAGAGGACTTTAAAGTGTTTAGGAAGTTTAATCTGTCATAGAAAAAGATAATAAACTCATGATCAAAGCTATAGGATTTTATCCCAGAAAAGAATTCAATTCAAATGAATTTCAAGAAATTTGTGAAGCCAATGAAAAATGTTCGAACTCATATAATTTCAAATTTCCTCAATAACAAAGAGTTGCAGAAAGAAATAGATTTATCCTTAATATGATGAGACACATAATTAAAAGAATAAGACGTTTAAAGGGTGTTTGAGTGGAAGTTATTGCATTTGCAATTTATTTTGTCAATATATCACCAATAAAAGTAATGGAAAAAGACCCCACAAAAAAAATGGAGTAAGAAAATCCTAGTATCTCTCTCTAGGAGTGTTTTTTTTTTGAAGCAAAGCTCATGTATATGTACCTTAAAAGAAGAAAAAGTAAGTTGGATGGTAAGAGCTAGATGTTCATTTCCACAAATTATGACATAAATTCAAAAGGATACAATCTAACAATCTAAATATCAGGAAGAAAATCATTAGTTGAGATGTCATATTTGATAAAGAAGAAGAATGTGAATGAGGACCACATGATGAACATTATAAAATTTACCCATAATTTCAAAAGGAAGTTGACAAATAGCCAAAGATGGATCAAGTAAAAGAGGAGTCTACTATTCCACTAAAAACAACAATGATAACCACTAAAAGAAGCTCATCTTTATTAGCTTCAAGTGGGAGATCAAGTGATAAATTACCACACATTAAGAATTTACAAAATTTTATGGGAATACTAAAATTTGTGATAAACTTTTTTCATTTTCCCTCTTTATAGAATGCACACCTATGGACTCTCAAGAAGTTATACAAAATGAGAAGTGATACAAAGCTATGGATAAAGAAATCAATGTCATTGAGAAAAATAGCACATGTGAGCTAGCTTTAATTCCTCAAGGACACGAAGCTATTAGTGTAAATTATGTGTATAAAGAAAATAAGAATTCCGAAGGAGAAGTTAAGGATATAAGACAAGATTAATAGCAAATAACTACTGTCAAATGATGTCATTCATTTTCATAATATATTTACTTTCGTTCCTTGATTAAAAAATATTTGACTAATAAGTTCTCTTGCAACTAAAAAAAGTTAAAAACACATCAAATGAAGATAAAAATATACCTTTCTAAATGTAATACTAACACTACAAGAATTTTGCATAATATCGTCAAACATTTTCGTTGGTAATGGGACAAAAATATGATACAAAGCCTTATTACAGACAGCTCTACGTCGATAAAACGATGCAAATGTTTGCATTGGATGTTGAGTCTGAAATGTGTCGTGAAAATGTTAGGACGAGATTCTTGTGGACGCAAAATCTAACTATGAAAAAAGTGTTCAATTGTGTTAGACTTAGGTTCCGTTTGGGGCAGCTTGTCAGCTGCGGCCGAGTAGTTTTGAAGACTCCGTCTCACCGTTTGGAAACTGCGTTTGAGCAGCTTATCCGAAAATGTAGTTGATTTTTTACACTAAATGCGGAACGCGGGTCGAACACGGCGGTCAGCGTTCCAGATAAATAGTTTATCTGTATAAGCGCAAGCTGCCCCAAACGCACCCTTAGAGTTAACGTCAAATTACGTTGGAATTTGGTTGACACAAAAGTGCGTCCAAAGAATCAGACACAAAATTGTAATAAATTAAAATAATATAAAAAAATTAATAACATTTTGTACGCTTGCACACAATAAATTTCTCAAACAAAATATAAGTATTCATTCAACATTTACTTATCACCAACACATAACATATTACAAAAACATATATAGACAATAAAAATTAATATAAATATCATACATTACATAAAATTTACTAAGTTTTCTATCCGATAGAAGTTTATTAAATGTAAATGGAAAATATATCTATCATGTACATATCCAACTAACAAACAAGAAAGAAAACACACACTTATGGGCATCCTCATCACAACCATACTCATCCAACTTCTCATCTTGCTCCAAATGCACTAAACTCAGTGGTCACTTGCCATGACGATCGACAACCCACTCTAGTTGGGCTACGGTGGCCTCGACTATTTGTTGCCCCGCACATAGTTGATGAAGCTCCTCAGTCATAATAGTGACATGCCAAACAAGTTTGTCATGGTCCGATGACGATGAATTCATCCCCTTAGAATATAAGGAGAGCTAGGCCTTAAATGCGACACCCTTTGCGTCCAAATTGTTACGCTCGTCTTTTGTTTTTCTTAGCATTCTAACCCAATATCTCATGGTCAGATTGCTCAAGAGCAGACTGACTACCACTACTACTAGCGGTTTTCAGGCTGTCTCTGACATTGTGTGTCTGAAATGTGCTAGTAGTCATTCTACATAATTAAAACTGAAGAATAATAAACATTTTACATTAAAAATATAAGCAAATATTAGAAAATCAATGTTTTTTACTTACATAATCACACTGAAATAGGTCAGAAGCCGCTGATGCATCCTTGGGCTCTGATGCATCTGTAAATGCAACTCCGCAGTGATGGATAGCTGACCAAGCTATTGAGCTCTTGAACATGAAAATATAGTAAATATCCTATAAGTGCATCGATGAATTGTTGGGTATCAAGTGAATCATATCAAATTCTTCCTGTGCTCTGTGTGCATGACCAATCTTCCATTTGGAGTGTAGCACCTCTGCCTCCCTTTGTCTTCTAGTTCTGCTGGTTCGTATCCCCCTTCCTTTGATATTTGGGAGTGGCCCATAATCTGGTGAACCCCACACATATCTCCTCCCCAATCTTTATAGAGAGTAGGAGTGTAAACGAGTCGAACACAAGGTTCGTTTATATTTCGAGCTCAAAAAGTGTGTTCTTGTTCGGATTGTTTGCTTAGCGAGCCGAACATGAGCCGTTCACGAACAAAGAGTCGTTTTGACAGCCCTAATCACGTAGCCATAAGATGTTAAGGATTGGGGCAAGATTTAAAAATTATTGTTTATATTAAAACATCATTTGAATCTAATTTAACAATTTTTTTTCTATTTTCTTAGTTAATACTTTTAATTGATTTTAAATCTTTGTAGCCTTTTAGTCAATTAATTTTTTTAAAAATACTACTCACCAAATATATATATATATATATTTGAATTAAATTTGAACTATAGTTTTTCTTAAATTTTTCATCACTTTATAAACATCACAGATAAACATACTTACCACTCGCCCAATCTTATGGTAGCCATCACAGTAGCCTAGCCATGCTCAACAAAATTGTAATTCTAATTAAAATCAACATCTTATTCTAAGGAAGATACACAACATGGCATCTGCTTTTAAAAATCTTAGGGTCCGTTTGGGGCGGCTTATAAGTGCGGGCGGCGTTTTCAAAACGCCGACTTACCGTTTGGTTCGCGCATTTTGCCAGCTTATCCGAAACTGTGCTTGGGTTTTTACACTAAACGCAGGTCGTGGGTCGACCACTGCGGCCGGCCCGTGGGCCGCGTTTCAGTTTAAGGATAAACAGCTTGTCCTGAAACGCACAACATGCCCCAAACAGACCCTTAGTGATACACACAACGGGCTACATGGATGGATCGAACTACACACACTCTTAATAATTATAAGACCTTTAATATTACTTTTATTTTTTTTTTTGAAAGATTGGTCAACGTGTGGTTTCACCGTGTGTTGCCCAGTATATCATAAACATTCTCTATTATTTATAAAATTGTGCTGCGCACCTCGGCTCGTTAATTAGCATTCAACATATAAGACCCCTCAGGCTGGGGTTTCAAATCCCATCTGGCACCTGATACTCGAATTGTTAGACACATTAAGGGTGGTTGAAAGCTTATATATATATATAAAATATTTTCTAATTTCAATATGATAATTAGAATCCCTTATAAATTTTTTCTAATTTCAATATGATAATTAGAATCCCTTATTTATATAAAGAAAACTCACCTTAATATATATTTGCAATCCTTACTTTCCTAAAATCCAAAAATTTAAATATCATTTACAAATTTAAATAATCAAAACAGTTTAAGTACATTTTTAGTACAATCTTAAATTCTGTTTAGAAGAAGTCAAAATATTTTCTCGACTATTTTGTAATGAGCAAAATCTCAGCATTATCATTTGTAAAAAGTGAATTTATATTCATAGCACTCCAAACATTGATATTTAACAAATCAAGCACCCAGACGAACCTATATATTTACACGTGCCATGATCAAATTATTTGGGTGAGGATTTGAGAAATGGATGAAAGAAGATGTTAGATTTGTAAATAGCAATATTTCGGGTGTTACGATGTAATTGTCCCTTTTAAAAATTGTCATTAATTTTATCGCAACATAATTAATTTCTAAAAAAAGAAATAGGAAATGTTGGATAACATTATTTCAAGTTTCTTGTCAATATTAAGTTAGAATTGAACTTGAGGGATGATGTTTATATATACTATAAATAATAAAATAGATTAAGATACTAAATTAAATAATATTTCTAATATTTATTTAGCATTTAGAAAAATAAAAAATAGCCTTTCTTGTCCACATATCCATATTTCCATGTGGCATGTTATGCATGATGTCAATTATCAATGATGTTGATGCCAACTAGCACTATACTCTTAGCCTCCACATGTTATTGTCTCCATATGAAATCCATTGCCCAAATGTTGATTTTGATTTCTAATTTCTTTCACATTCATGCATGTAAAATCAGACTCGAATTTAAAAATATCTATGCACCTTTTTAAATAAGTTAATTAGTATTTAAAGTATTAAAAAATAATTTAAATATAGATAGAATTGCTTGTGTAATGGATGACTTGCTATCAACGTGGATACAATGCCATCAGTTAAATGGGCAACATTTATGGCATGATGATCATCAGTTTGTCTTGGATAGAACTGTAATCGGTTCAAGTAACTTTATTTGGTATAATTATAAGTTGTTCATGTTCGGCTTGAGCTTGTGTCGAGCTTTCATATATTGTTCAGGCTTGATTTGCTTAAATTTTTTTAATTTTTGAACTTGATTTGTACTTAATTTGCTTATGACAAGTCAATGAGTATTTAACGAGCTAATAAAAATGCTAAAGATTCAAACGAGTATCTAGATTTTCATACAAAAAAAATCAATAAATACTTTATAAATTTGATCGGAGCTGTTAATTTATTTATTATAAACTCTAAACCATACAAAATCTTAAATCTCGTTACTCCTCCATTTTGCTATAAATCCCTCACTTGGGGGCTGTTTAGTAGAATGACATGTGGAGCCTTTTAGCATGATTTTACCTAAGTCCTACCTAACAACTAAAAATCACAACTTTAAATTCTACAAAAACTTAATAGTGAGTGTTTATATATCATACACTAGCTATCAACAAACAAGCTCATAATTTAGTTACTTAAATATTATTTAAATTATATATCATAAATAATACGAGCCATCATCGAGCTTAATATCGAGTATTTAATAATTTACTTGCTGAACAACAAATGAGTTTGTTCGTGAACTTAGATGAACAAGTTAGAATATGTTCATGTTTAGTCCATTTATGCCCATATCTTTTAAAAATTATTCAAGCTTGTTTATTTACTAATTTGAAAGAATAATAAAAAATAAAGACAAATAAATAAATAAGGAAAGTAAGTAAAAAAGCAACGATTCTTTTCATCAAAATGATGAGGATATTCGATCATATTGTATCAAGAATGAGAGAGAACAAATATTGAATGGTGCATGAATGTATTTTCTCATGTATCATTTTATCTATAATGTGAGGGCGTGGCTTAATCATGTTAAAGATGAAGTAGTTATATGATACCTTAGTTTTGTGGCATCTCAAACATATCCATTTTATTTTCTTATAGGTGAAGAAATGAGATGCGAATAGGTCAAGTTCATTAAAGTAAGCCTTCCAAATCTTATTAGAGGCTTAGGCTTGACAAAAATTTTCACAATTTTGATGGGTTGCCTATTCTAATCTTATATAAGCTATGATCAGTCCATAAGAGTATGGAAAACCTCTTTGACATTCTATAAAACCCACATTATTATTTTTATTTTTAATACTTTTTTAGATAAATGAGCTGTTAAATTAATTTTATGTAATCTTTATAAAATATTAATTATCGAGTATTGTTTATAGTTCGCGTTTCGCTTCATCAATTAGAATTGTGGAAGAGAAAAACATCACTAGACATAGTGTATAAAATTCCTAAGCGTTGATCTTAGGGGTGTAAAAGAGTTAAGTGTGCTCTCAAGCTAGCTTGGACTTGGTTCAATAAGTGACTCATGAGCTAAGCTTGATGAGCTAACAATCTAAGGTCAAGCCAATCTTGACTCAACTCGAAGGTTCGTGAGCCAAATTGTTGTAAAAAATATTAATAGAAAATATACTAAATTAATTAAACTTCTAGATTTTTCAATAACTATAAAAAAAAATTAAAAATATATATATTTAATATTGTATATCAAATAATTTCTTATTATTCATCTCTTACTTACTCCTTCTATTTATTATTTTCTTATAGCTCTAGTTTAAATTAAAGTTTTCTTCTCTCTTTCATAATAAACTCACCGGCTCTTATAACAGCTCAAACTCGTAGAACTAAGTTTGAGCTCGAGCTCGAACTCCAGTAATTAATCATGCTCAAGTTGAGGGCCACTCAAGCTCGACTCTACTTGTTTATGACCCTATGGTTAATCTACTTGAGAAAAATTGAAAAAAAAAAGGTGTACTTTTGCAAGTACATATCACACAATTTTTATATATTTGCATATCTAACTCTTCAATTTTCATACTTGCATGCAAACACTTGAAACTTTAACATTATATAAAAAAAATAACATCATTATTAACATTTAAAAGTGAAGTATATAATTTTATACATAATTTATGATACTAAATTCTATTATAATTGTAAGTATTAAACCTTAGACGTTTCATTCGTTAATACATAATAACGAAAAATTATTACGTCCATACTCCGGATGTAGATATACTTTTGGAGTCCAATGCATCACCTCCACGTGGAGCTTACAGAAAAAAATACACTCGTTTTTCTGTGATCCGGCCCGGTAACACAGAGAAATATTTCTCTCGTGTTATTCCGGGTTATTCAGGTGTTATTGTAGTGGTATTGATATGTTATTGTGTTATTACAACACCGAGAAAATTTTCATAATACACTAACATATGAATACCACCACAATAACACCTGAATAACGCGGAATAACACGGGGAGAATATTCATCTGTGCTAAAATGAACTTTTTTTTAATTATTTTTCTGTCACCTCCACGTGGCGTGATTTTATTTGACTCCGGACGTCGTATCTCTACATCCGGAGTCCGGACGTGTTATTGTAGTGGTATTGATATGTTATTGTGTTATTACAATACCGAGAAAATTTTCATAATACACTAACATATGAATACAACCACAATAACACCTGAATAACGTGAAATAACATGGTGGGAATATTTCTCTGTGCTAAAATAAATTTTTTTTATTATTTTTCTGTCATATCCTCGTGACGTGATTTTATTGGAGTCCGGATGTCGTATCTCTACATCCAGAGTTCAGATGTAATATTTGTTAACATGATAACTGCGTGGCATCCATGTAAATTTCTCAAAAAATCATCAATGGGTCCCACTAACACAAACATATATATAAATATATAAATAAGCAAGCAAACAAATAAATAGATAAATAAATAAATAAATAAATAAATATATAGTGCTGTTGAAGGTTGTTTTATTTTTCACCAAAATACGTAAAACCAAAACTATTTTTTAATAACAAAATAAAAATAAAATCCGAAATAGAATATTAGTTTGCTTTATATATTTATTATATTTATTCCCTAAAAAATTTCATAAATTGAAATCTTGACAAGGAATTTAAATTATTAATCACATCCATTTACATATTTTATTAGCTGAAATTTCTTTGAATACTAAGTAAAAGAAGTCATAATATTTTCTTGACCATCATCTCGTAAAATGCGAAAAGTAAAGGTATTATAATACCTAAATTAGACATTAAATACTAAGGCTTAGATCACATCATGCCAAGTTAGAATTATAATGTATATTTGTATTATAATTAAGTTTATGGGAGATGGTAATAAAAAAAATCTTTTGAAAATTATTTGTTCTTAATAAATATATTATCACGAACAAATATAATCATAATCATTCTTCCAATTAAAGACATGATTTTGGCCTCCAAATGTCATTGCATGCATGTGAAATCCGTCACTGATACGTAATTCATGCTTAAACAGCGAGAAAATGAAAATATTACAGGCACACGGACCGTGTGGATCGCACGATGCCGTATGTTCGACGGTATGATGCGATTCACGTTATCATCCATTCTCTTGTGGCTCAACTCTTAGCTGTGTTATGTTACGCATATAAACCGAAAAACCAAAAAAGGGAGTTGGTGTAGCCAAGCAGGTGGCATGGAACAAAATGGATCAACTCTTAGCTGTGTTATAGAATGCACACCTATCTTCTTTATTTTCTTAGAAATATATAAATTTAAATCTCAATTAAAAATTTAAATAATCAGAAGTGTTTAATTACTTTTTTAGTAAATCTTGAATTCTATTTAGAAGTCAAAATATTTTCTTGACTATTTTTCAATGAGCAAAATCTCGCTATTATCATTTTTCTGACTAATTTTTATACATAGCACCCGAGCACCCTGCAAACCGATATATTTACATGTGCCAAGATCGAACTATTGAAAATTTGATAGAAAAATGGAAAACATGGGTTGAAGTTTAGTCGTGAATTTTGATATTTGCCCGAGAATTTGAGAAACGGACGAAAGAAGGTGTTAGATTTGTAAATAACAATGTTTAGGATGTTATGTATGTAATTGTTAAGTTTCTTCTCTATTTTAAGTTAGAATTGAACTTATGATGTATATCTAAACTATAAATAATAAAATGGATTGAGATGCTAAATAAAATAATATCTCTGAGATATGGACCTTTAAAAAATACATTTAGCATGAAGAAAAATTAAAATAGCCGTTCTTGTCTACATATCCATTTTTCCACGTGGCGTGTTATGCATGTTGTCTACTGTTAATGATGTTGATGCAAACTAGCACTATAGTCTTAGCCTCCAAATCTTATTGTCTCCATATGAAATCCATTGCCCAAATGTTGATCTTGATTTCTAATTTCTCACATTCATACATGTAATATTAGGGTCGAATTTAAAAATATCTATGCATCTTTTTAAATAGGTTAATTAGTATTTCAAGTATTTAAAAATATAATTTAACTATAGATAGAATTGCTTGTGTAATGGGCGACTTGTCGGTAGTTAAATGGGCAAGATTAATGGTATGATGATCATCAGTTGCTCTTGGATAGAACTGTAATCGACCCGAGTATATCATAGTTTGGACTTGGTTTGGTAAAATCATAAGTTGTTCATGTTCGGCTTGAGCTTGTGTCGAGATTTCATATATTTTTTAGGCTTGACTTGTTTAAATTTTTTTAATTTTTTTAACTTGATACGTACTTAATTTGTTTATGACATGTCAAAGAGTATTTAAACTAGCTAAAAATTCAAAGGAGTATCTAGATATTCATACAAAAAATTAAATAAATATTTTACAAATTTGATCGAAGCTATTAATTTATTTATTATAAACTCTAAACCATACAATAGCTTAACTTTTGTTTCTCCTCCATTCTCCTTTAAATCCCTTACTTAGGAGCTGCTTAGTAGAATGATATGTGTCGTATTTTAACATGATCTAACCTAAGTCCTACCTAACAACTAAAATAACAACTTCAAAACTTACAGAAACTTAATATTGAGTATTTATATATCATCTATGAGCTATCAACAAACAAGCTTATATTCTAGTTACTTAAATATTATTTAAATAATATATCATAAATGATATGAGCTATCATCGGGCTTAATATTGAGTATTTAACAATTTACTTATTGAACAACAAATAAATTTGTTCATGAACTTAAATAAACTAGATATAAAATGTTCATTTTTAGTTTATTTAAGCTTAGAGCCTTTAAAAACTATTCAAGCTTGTTTATTTACTAATTTGAACGGACATGATCAAGTCTTAATCGAGCCTAATTCGAGTTATTTATGGAGTATAATAGCTCCTTCACAATCTTAGTCTTTGAGAAGCAACAACCAAAAAAAAAGAAGAGGAAAAAAAGAAGGATGAAAGAATAAAAAAAGAAAGAAAATAAAGAAAGTAAGAAGGCGACGTTCTTATCATCAAAATGATGAGGACATTAGATCATATTATATGAAGAATAAGGGATAACAAATATTGAAAGATGTATGAATTTATTTTCTTATGTATCATTTTATAAATATTGTGATGGTGTGGCCTAATCATTTTAAAGATGAAGTAGTTATGTGATTTCTTAGTTTTGTGGCAACTCAAACATCCATTTTACTTTCTTATAGTTGAAGAAATGAGATGTGAATAGGTCAAGTTCATTAAAGTAAGCCTTCCAAATCTTCTAAGAGGCTTAGGCTTGACAAAAATTTTGACAATTTGGATGGGTTGCCTATTCTAATCTTATATAAGCTAAACCAAGCTAAGATCACTCTATAAGCCAAAGGAAAACTTGTCCGGACTTCTCTAGAGATGAAGTCTCGAGTTGAAGGAGTAAAGCATTGAAAAGCAAAAAAGTTTTTGTACTACTCTCCAAAAGAAAAAAAGAGGAAGAAGTTATATGTACATTATGTTTTTTTATCTTAAACACTATTTTAGATAAATTAGCTGTTAAATTAATTTTATTTAATCTTTACAAAATATTACTATATTTTGTGTTAGGCTTCATCAATTAGAATTGTGGAGGGAAAAAATCAGTAGACATGATGCGTAAGTCTCCATAGTGTTGATCTTAGAGTATAAATGAGTTAATTTTGCCCGCGAGATAGCTTGGACTCGGTTCAATAAGTGGCTCATGAGCTACGCTCGATGAGCTAACAATCTAAACTCAAGCCAACCTTGACCCACTCGAAAGTTCGTGAGCCAAATTGTTCTAAAAATATTAATATAATATATATTAAATATATTAAACTTTCAGATATAAAAATATTAATATAAAATATATTAAATATATTAAACTTCCAAACTTATCTATATTTATAAAAAAATATTTAAAAAATTATATTTAACATTTAATATCAAGTGATTTCTTATTATTTATCTTTTAATTACATATTCTATTTGTTATTTTATTATAGCTCTAGTTTAAATTAAAGCTATTTTCTCTCTTTCATAATAAATTCAGTGGCTCTTATGACAACTCGAACTCATAATATTAAGTTTAATCTCGAGCTCAAACTCCATTAATTAATCAAGCTCAAGTTGAGGGCCACTCAAGCTCGACTCGGACTTGTTTATAACCCTATGATTGATCTTCTTGAGAAAGAAATGAAAAAGGTGTACCTTTACATGTATATAACACACAATATATCACACAATTCTTATATATTTACATATCTAACCCTTCAAATTTCATACTTGCATGCACAACACTTGAAACTTTAACATCATATAAGAAAATAATATCATTATTAACATTTAAAAGTGAAATATATAAGTTTATACATAAATTTATGACACTAAATTACATTATAAATGTAAATATCAAAGTTTAGATGTTGCATATGTTAATACATAATAACTGTGTGGCATCCATGTAAATTTCCCAAAAAGCATAAATAGGTCCAACTAACACAAACATATATATATATATATATATAACACTGTTGTTACTGTTACTGCGAGTGATGTGATGCTGAGGACTGGGAGCTGCGGCGATAATGGGGATCCTTGCTAGGGCTTCGTTTCTTGACCTCGGGTTGGGTACCTCGGATTGGGTGAGATCTTTTCTGTTTCTTTCTCCTTTTTTGATTTTTCGCATGCTTTGAGCTCCCTAGATCCGGATCTGAAAGATTTGTTGGTTTTTTTCTTTTATTTTGCTATTTTTGGATTTCAATTTCCAGATCGAGGGATTTTTTTTGATTTTTTTGTGTTGTTTCTTGCTCTTATTTCCAGATCTTGGGTTGCTTCTATTTTACTTCTTCTTTTCTTCTTGCTTCTTTATGTTTTCCTGATCTTGTTTTATGTTTTCCTGATCTGTTTTTCTTTTCCTGCTTTGCTTTTTATTTTCGATCTGCTTTACCATGCTTCCGGGCACGCGATCTTTTGTGGATGTTGTTCATGATGGAGGTGGTGTATCGACCCCTCCTCCTCTGAGTTCTTTCCTCAGAGTTTTCATGATTCGCTTTCTCTTGGTAGTGACTACTCCTTTATTAGGAAGCTAGGGAAAAACAAATGGGAAGCTTGCTCTTTTTGTTAATGAGGATGAAACTTCAACCCTTGCTTCTTCTTGTCGCTTAGCTCTTGTTGGCAAGTTTACCTATGGTATCCCCAAAATCAAAATCATCCGTCGTGAGCTTGAAATGTTAAAACTTAAGGGTTGGTGGAAGGTTGACATTATAGATGGTAGACACATTTTCATACAATTAGCCAATGATGAAGATTATACTAGGTTGTTTGCGAAACGTTATCTATGGATTGAAAGCAGCATGATGAAATTTAGAAAATGGTCCATACACTTTGACCCTAAAGCTGAACTACCTATTATTCTTGTATGGATACGTTTTTCAGGTCTTAAACTTCATTTGTTTAACCATGAAATTCTTTTCTCTCTTGCTGCCGCGTACGGGAAACCTTTAAAAATGGATCATGCCACATTTACGATTTCTCGCCCTTCAGAAGCACACATATTAATGGAAAGGGACATAACACTACTCTTTTGTAACAAAGTTTGGATTGGGTCGCAACACCAAGGATATTGGCAACCCGTAGAAATTGAACGACACTCGCCTTATTGCACACACTGTCGTATGTTCGGTCATCAAAATATCTCATGCTTTAGATTGAACCCACAGCTTAAACAAACTGATAAGGGAGTAAGTGGCATCTCTAAGAATGCTAAGAATACTGTTATCCCTATGCCTCTTGGGGTTGAAGGAGTCAAAGCTATGGATGAAAATAATGTTGGTAAAGCTTTGGAGGTTAATCAGGCTATTCAATCCATTGAGGTGGAGGCAATACCTGTTAGTGAGTTAATGAACATCCTGCTGAGATAATGAATGTTACGTTAGCGGAAAATGATTTATTTAATACTGCTAACACTACTATTTACCATTCTAATGCTACTGAGTTGAATGATTGTCACTCTAATGGAAATGCCCCC
>NW_018165007.1:488709-491095 GCF_001263595.1 Phalaenopsis equestris | reverse complement strand
AAACATGCAAAAAAGAAGGCTCAACGTAGCATTGTTATTTCTAAACTTTATTCTGAAAATACTTCACAAGTAGACAACTATCACTCTAATGGGGAACATTTGGTCCAACCTACTAGATCTTCTAGTAGGATTAGATCACGTATTCATGATTAATATAATGGTTTGGAATATTAGGGGAGTTGCGGACCCTAACTCCCTTAATAGGCTTAAACATCTGTGTAGGGTTCACAAGTTACTTATTTTTGCTATTTTTGAGCCTCTTGTTAATGTTAACAGACAGAAGATCCTTGATAAGTTAAAAAATTATCGGTATCATTGTAATGTTAATAATAAAATTTGGCTGTTCTGGAAGACTACTGTTAATATTCACATTGTGGAAGATGAGGAGCAATTTATTTTGTCTAAAATTACTGTGGATGATTATCATTATGGGGCACTATTGTCTATTCTAGTTCCTTTTTACATGATAAATTGATCCTTTGACATAAACTTGAATCTATGGGGAACATTATTAATGACAATTGGTTTGTTGGAGGTGATTTTAACATGATTATGAATCCTATGGAGAGAAAGGGTGGTGGTAAAGTTGATCAAACTTCTATTAAAAAATTTAATTGTTCTATTGCTAATGCTGGCCTTTATGATTTAGGTTATTCTGGCTCCCCTTACACCTGGAGGAGAGGTTTCCTTTATCAGAGATTGGATCGGTTTTTTGTCAATCCTTCCTTTATTAATCACTTTCCTACTGTTAAAGTGCATCACTTGAGCTCTACTACTTCTGATCATAACCCTTTATTGCTTACTTTGGCTTTCACTGTTAAACCAAACATATCTCATTTCAAATTTTTAAATGTTTGGACTACTCATGAAAATTATCTTAATTTGGTCACTCAGGCCTGAAATTTTGATGGAGCTGGGAATCCTTGGTTTACTTTGTGGAAATTGCACAAGAAAATGTCTGCTCATCTGGTTAAATGGAATTATCAGGTTTTTGGTAATGTCCACACTAAAGTTAAAGAGACATAACATGTTGTTGATACTTTGGAGGCACAACTTCCTACTAACCCGCATCTTTTGGATTTTGTTGCACAAACTCATGTTACTCTTTTGGATGCTATTAATACTGAGGAAAATCTGCTCAAGCAAAAGGCTAATGATTCTTCTTTTGTTGCAGGTGATAGAAATACCAAGTATTTTCATGTCACTCTAAAATATAGGAGAAACATTAATAGTATTTTAAAAATCAAAACTGGTGATGGGAGATTATTAACTAATGTTGAGGATATAAGGGATAGTGTTGTTACTTGTTTTTCTGAGCTTAATCAAACTCCTACTCAAACTTTGCATGTTGATGCTTCTTACTTTGCTGAGGAGTATGATTATATTAATAACTTATATCTGTCCTATCCGCCTGATGAAAAAAAAATTCTAAAGGCTTTAAAATCTATTTGCCCTAACAAAGCTCCTAGTCCTAATGGCTTTTCCTCTGCTTTTTATATAAATTCCCGGGATATTGTTAAAAGAGAGGTGGTGGTTGCTATTCAAAACTACCTTATGGGGCATGATCCTAGTAAATATTTTACTTCTACTCTTATTGTCCTTATTCCTAAAGGTAATGATAAGATCACTTAGGAGAATTTTAGACCATTATCACTCATTACTGTAATATCCATAGTTATTAGTAAAATCATTGTTAATAGATTACAACCCTATCTCTCTCACATTATTGATGATAATCAATCTGTGTTCATTAAAGGCAGGGATATTACTGATAACATTCTTTTAGCCCAGGAGATGATTGATGAGTGACAACGACTTTATATATGCTTAAAAATACAAGTATTTAATACTGCTGCTAGAAGATTGAATTCCTCAGCAACGACACAAAAAACTTAATAACAATTATAGATTCGATAAAGATGTATATATAAAATATTCAATAATGGTAAAGTCACACTTATCAATACAAACACAAGTATACGTATCGCTCAAGTAATATAGGGC
This sequence comes from Phalaenopsis equestris, assembly GCF_001263595.1. Classification (NCBI taxonomy): domain Eukaryota; kingdom Viridiplantae; phylum Streptophyta; class Magnoliopsida; order Asparagales; family Orchidaceae; genus Phalaenopsis; species Phalaenopsis equestris. The sequence goes on along the minus strand of NW_018165007.1, from coordinate 489,091 downwards.
TCTAATAGAGTCCTAGATATCGATCCCACAGGGAGTAATATTAGAAGCTACGAACTAAGATTTTAGAAAATCAACACTTAATCAAATAATGTAATTCAAATTGCTTATATGTCACTAATAGACAATTGAAATAAATATGTGATTTAATAACTCTTAAGTAACTAATTATACTAATAAAGTTTCTAATATGATATTCAATATATAAGAAAGCATCATTCTCCTTGTCAAGAAATTATAGTGAATGAATAAAGTGAATCAGTTCAAATTATATTGTGTCAAATAGGAGCATACCTATTCTTTACCCTTTGGTCCAGACATAAAGAACATTGACTAATCCTACGCTTGTTTACTGAATCTGCGGCTAGGCTGAGAGGATACCGGC
>NW_018165007.1:475506-488565 GCF_001263595.1 Phalaenopsis equestris | reverse complement strand
GTAAATTAAGATCGAAGTGAAAAGATCATCACAACTTCTTTAATATTTTCAAGGCTCAACCAATTCAAATCACCATTTCACAAATCTCAAGACAAGGAGAAAGACAGAGAAAACTATTCAGAACTCATGGGGAAGACACAACAAAACTCGGAATTCATATATAAAACCAAAGTCATACAAACTACAAGTAAATAACACTTATCTCTAATTCCTCCCCAAACAAACTCATCGAAGTTCTTCTGAATCTTTTTCTTTCTTTACAGCACACAGAATTCTTCTTCGAAGCAGCAAGGAGGAAGAAATCTCTCACTTTCCCTCCACTTACAATCTCTCGAAGAATTCCTCAAAAATTTAACCCTAAAGTAAACTGTCAACACTCTCCAATCACTTGCAACTCTCCCGGAACCCACTCAATTTTTGGACAAAATCTTCCTTTAAAGATGTAGAAGCGTTTTCCAAAGAGTTTCCTAAGCTTCCCTCAAAAAATCGTCCACATTCAATGTACCTTTGGAAATAACCGCCGATCTCGTCGTCGGCGGCCTCGAGGGCGCCCTCAGCTGGCCTTCTAAATTAATTGATATGGAATCTCGAGAAAATCTCGTCGTCAGCGCCGTTGGGCTCGCCGTCGGCGCACTAGTTCAAATCTTCATATTTTGGTCCTTTTCACTCAAAATTTGCTCCTTTTTTCATCTTTGCTCGTCATTTTCGCTCTAAATTCGCTCCTTTTTGCATCTTTTTGCTCCAATGACCATAATTCATCATATCTGCAACAAAACATCAAAATTATCTTTCCTTAAAGTGCAATATCATCAAAAACAGTGTAAAATAGATATGAAAATCTCAACATATTTTCCTTTGGTCATATCCTTCTATGTCGTAACCAGCGATGGGGCTCCAACCAGGCCGGCACCAGCGATATCACCACCCGCCTCATCTTTATCTCGTCGGAGATATTGCAGTCGTCGATCGCACAATGCCGGCAAAATCCATCATCGACCTTTTCTACTGTAGTATTTTTTTCTTCCATCTATCGTTGGCCCTTTTTTTCTTCCCTGACCTAAGCATTAGGGGAAGTTTTGTTTCCAGCCGCTCTTTCTTCTGCTGCTTTCTTTGTCAGCAGAATTTACAGTGTGTATATACATGCTTTTTTTCTGCAGCCAATGACAACCGCGGTCAACAAAAAATCAGTTTTCCTGTAGGTTGTCTCTTTCCTTGCAAAACTCAAAATTTAGCGAAGTCTGAATCAATATAATAAATTAAGCTAAGTCTGAATCTCTCTTCTATGCCGAAACATATGACAAATAAAACTCAAATTCAGTCAAGTCTGAATCTAACAAATTCAAACAAGCATGAATCTTTCTTCTACTACGAAACATATGACAGACAAAACTTAAAATTCAGTTAAGCTTGAATCTAGCAAATTCGATAATCCAAATGACTAATTTAAGGAGATATTTTATTAATATAAGGAGATATTTCCTTTCCTATTTTATATTTATTTTCTTAGATTATGTATTATTTATTTTCCTATTTTATGTTATTTCCTATATCTCCATCTTATTTCCTATATCTCCTAATAATTAATATGAATTAATTATTGAAGATATAATTTGAAATATATTTCCTTTCATATCATTTCTTTTTTTATTATTTTTCCCATTATTGGATTCTTGTAAGAGTTATTTATACCCTCGTTCATATCAACAAAATAATGAAGTATTCCACATTATTCTGAAATTTCAACAAATGTATACTTGTATTATAATTAAATTGATGGGAGATACTAATAAAAAAATCTTTTTGAAAATTATTTGTCCTTACAAAACACATTAACATGAAGAAATATAAAAATAATCATTCTTCAAATTAAAGACACTTTTGGTCTCCAAATGTCATTGAATGCATATGAAACCTGTTACTAATATGTTATTCTTGCTTAGATAGTGAGAAAATGAAAATATTACATGTAGACGAATGGTCTAGATCGTTGACACCGCATGTTCGACGGTGTGACACGATTCACGTTGTCATCCGGATTTAATATTTTCTTGTGGCTCAACTCTTAGATAATCTGAAAAAACAAAAAAATGGAGTTGGTGTAGCTAAGCAGGTAGCAAAGAAAAAAATGGATCAACTTTCTACAGATGGATGGATGGGGGATGGGGGATGTTATGTAGTAAATAAATGTGTTAATTTTATTTTATTTATATTTTTATTTTAGAAAACATAACATTGATATACTATAATATATTTAGTTATTTTTTTAAAAAAATTTAAATAAATTTTTTAATATTTTTTTACCATTTAAAATAGATTATTTTATTGTTGAAAATAAATATAAAAAATATAAACAATATTTCCAGACGGCATTTAGATCCGGTAGTATTTAATTTAAAGCGCTTGATCTGCCAGCCAGCTACAGGTTTGAAAGGACCAATTTATGCGTTTGAAGAGGCTATGGGAGTCCAAAATCATTGACGGGAATGGGGGGCATAGGCCTCGAGACAAAATATAATAAAAATAAAAATAAATAATAAATAATGAAAATTAATAATATTTAATGTTCAAAATCATGCCATTTGATCATTAATGCGTGGCCATGGAGAAATATTTTAGCATTTTAGTATTGGACGAAGATCAAAACATATACACATTTGAAACAGAAAAAAGTCACAGGAACTGACTCAGTTGGAATATCCATAATTTTAAGTACATAGATCCACTCTTCTCCTGAATAAGAGAAGATGAAGTTACAGATGTTATGTACAATGATACTTCATCAATAATAGTTGTCATGCGCTGAAAAGGCCGTAGTTAATTTCTATGAAGGTAGCGTCCGATCCATCATGAATGTTGTAGATGGTGATTATAGTGTCGACTTGTTGTAGAGGCCGTAGTTGAAAGTTGTGGTAGTAGTTGGCTAGGTATGGCGTAGATGGTTGCGTCAGAAGCATTGATTTTTCACAATGGGTCGTAGTAAAGAGTTGTAGGAGTTTTGAGCCACATAAGTTGTAGATGCTTGCTTTAGGAGCGTCAATTCGTTACAAGGGTCATCGTAGGGAGCTATAAGAGTAGTGAGCTACGTAGGCCGTTGTTGGTCACATAAGTTATAACGATGAGCTTTGATAACGTCCATAAGCCATAGAGGTCAGCTTTAGGAGTTGTGATGAGCTATAAGCCATAGTGGTGAGCTGCAATATGTAGGTCGTATATTGAAAAATTGGGAACCACACAAGCTATGATAAAGTTAGTAGGCCATAGAGTCCGGAGTAAAAAGCTGCAAGAATGTCTGTAGGCTTCAGAGACCCGAATTTGGAGTCGTATGAACTGTGATAATATCTGTATGCCGTAGAGGATGGAGTTGGGAACCGCATAAGCTGTAAGTCATGTGACCTTAATTGATCACATATGTCACTTTGGTGAGCTACAATAACGTCTGTAGACCACAGAGGTTGAAGTTAGGAGTTGCATGAGTTGTTGACCACGTAGACCATAGTTGGTCAAATATGTCGTAGTGGTGAGATGTGAGGATAAAACTTATAGCAGCAGTTGCAGGGGATTTAAATCTTCTAGCCGCAGTATCAAATTCATAGTTGGTCAAATATGTCATAGTGGTGAGATGTGAGGATAAAACTTATAGCAGCCAGGGGATTTAAATCTTCTAGCCGCAGTATCAAATTCTTGTATTTTTATGCATATATAAAGTCGCTGTCAACCTTTCAAAAGGGGAATCTTCTTTCATACTTGAGCAACCTTTTATTTTCATTGTTGATAACTTAGGATTCTTGTGTAGGACATTAATTAAACCAAAATTTTAGTCTTATGCTGAAAATAGTAGGCTAGAGTTTTTCCTTCTTTGAGTTTTCCTCGTTTCCTGTGGGATTGACAATAGGATTCAAACCCAATACTATTAATATGCCAAATATACTTGCATGAGCAGTCCATGTTTCGTAACACTTGATGCGTGTCATTGTATCCCTTATTAATTTGTTATATCATTTTAACACTTTCTTTTTGGTATCTAATTCATGCCTCTTATAAGAAGAATTGTTTTATTGGAGGATCGGATTCCAACTCTTTACTTCTAATCTCTATCATAATGTTTTATTGGAGGACCGGATTCCAACTCTTTACTTCTAATCTCTATCATAATGAGACTCGCTATTGAATGACATGACATCCATTTCCATTTGGCATTTGATTCTTGTTCTTGAGAGTTGTCAAATGACCATCACCCGTTCTTACTGTAAAAATCAACATTTTCAAACTTCATCAAAATCTCAAGAAACTATTCTCGCATCACAAATCCTTACATTAAAGTGTAAGCTAGTCTTCTCTAATTAGACATGGACAAAATTTTGAGATTCTTAACGTTGTCGAATAAAATAATTTGAACCGTGATATTTTTTTTTTTACAACATAAAATAAATTTAAATGAACACCCCCTAATTCTTATGCAATTTTCTATTTAACATATGATATTTGATATTTATATAACAACCAAAATTTCAATATCTCATGCAATTAGCACTAATATTAAAAATTTTGAAGTAAAGTGCACATTTTTTCGAATATTTTAAAATGTTAAAGTTTATGGTCAGATATGTAGGTACATAATAATTGTATTTTATGTATGTAAATCCCCCCAAACAAAAGTATTTTTTGAGTGTTCTTTGCAGTTTTTCTAATTTTATGAATAATATTTATACAAGACTAATATTTTGAATATCTCTACTGCCTAACATACAACAAATATAAGTTTGTTGGAAAGAAAAATAATTTTAAGAAAATGAATAGAAATAATGTAAGAGGATTCTCATAAAATCAATATCTTATATTGCAATAAATAAAATAAATTAAAATTCAGATCTAGAAACTTGGCCACCCCCTTAAGAAAAAGAGAAATTAATAGTGATGATGATTTATATAATTATTAGTTTAGATTAACAATATTATTTTGTTACGAGTAAGGAAGGGACTTTGCTTTAAAACAAGAGAGTTTAAAAATAAGAAAAACTGTAAGGCTGCACGAGAGAGTTATGCTCCATCATGCTAATGCAACATCGCAGAGGAGTCTCACTAACTATATGTCCACACGATGTAAAGTTGATAGTCTTAAGTTAAGAGTGAATGCACAAAATAAGTTCTCTTAATGAGAATGAAGACTCGACAATGAGTACTATGGATGGGTAGCAAATTAGTATGTACAAATATTTTAGAGTCTTTTGAGATATTAGTTGATGAATATTTAGAATTTAAGATTATTCTAATTGAAGTGTAATCTAAATTCAACACAATTAAATTTTAAGAAATTACTTTTTTAATGATAGTTGTAGCTAAATTTGGGCGGTATTGATATGATCAATGATGTATGCAATAAGTAAGACAAATAAAGCCTGATTGGGTATACATGGATGAGAGTAGCAAACTATGATGAAGAAGCGGCCCCTCAAGGGTTCGCTAAAGAAGGCATCAATAAGATCAAAGATATGTGTGGGAAGAGAAGATGATGATGGAGGACAAGGATGCGACGGGAGAGTTCATTGGTAAGGAGTTACATGATTCACAATGTGTGAAGGAGTAGAGGACATGATAATGGGATCTTGTTGAGGGATGCATCGATGAAATCAACAAAGTGTTAATAATGAGAGAATGTCACATGATTTTACTTAGAGAGACGTTGATGATGACAACAATATGGAAGTAGAAGAGGATGCAATGAAAACTCATCATAAAGAAGAAGAGGAGGCCGAGCCGAGCCTGGGTGCATCTCAAAATCACCCAATTTGAGAGATTTAAAAATACATTTATAATTTTATCAAAATTCTTTTTTTTAGTTGCTCCAAATCTGTCGTATTAGTCTACCCCTTCCACCTGATCCTCTTTAAAATGCTCGGGCATCTCAGTTCAGCAATTCACAACCCTGCAACAATTCCCTGCGCCAAATGGCTTCCTTCGTTTTCCACCTACTCCTCCTCCTCCTCCTCCTCCCACCCTTCCTCACCCTCTCCTTCGACTTCGATGAAGCCACCATCCTGGACATCCAGTCCGCCTTCAACGACGGCAATCTCACCTCCCTGCAGCTCGTCCAACACTACTTAGATCAAATCAATGTCTTTAACCCGCAACTACGCGCCGTCTTAGAAGTTAACCCGGATGCTCTCGCCGCCGCAACTCTCGCCGACGAGCAACGCAAAAACGCCAACTTTCTCGGCCCTCTTCACGGCATCCCCGTCCTCCTCAAAGACAGCATTGCTACTCGCGACCGCCTCAACACCACCGCCTGCTCCTTCGCTCTCCTAGGCTCCGTAGTCCCCCGCGACGCTGGTGTCGTCGACCGCCTCCGCCGCGGCGGCGCTATCATCCTCGGCAAAGCTACTATGAGCGAGTGGGCTAATTCCCGGTCATTTAACTGCCCAAACGGGTGGTGTGCGCGAAGCGGGCAGGCGCAGAACCCATACACACCGACCGAAGGTCCGTGCGGCTCGAGCAGCGGGCCGGCGATCGCCGTAGCGGCTAATTTGGCGGCAGTTTCGATTGGTACGGAGACTGTTGGGTCGATCTTGTGCCCGGCGGCGAAGAACTCGGTTGTGGGGATTAAGCCTAGCGTTGGGCTTACGAGCAGGGCGGGGGTTGTGCCAATTTCACCGTTACTGGACACGGTGGGGCCGATGGGGAGAACGGTGACCGATGCGGTGATGTTGTTGGATGCCATTGTGGGGTTTGATCCGCTGGACGCTGCGGCGACTTCGGCGGCTGCGCAGTTCATACCGAGTGGTGGATTCCGGCGATTCTTGAACGTGGATGGGTTGAAGGGGAAGAGAGTGGGGATTTTTGCCACTTATTTTAATTTCGCTGAAGGGTCCGTGGAATCCTCTGCATTTGCTGCGCATTTTGAAGCCATGAGGTTAGTTATTCAACAAAACAACTTATTTTTTTCTTTCTGTTTTTATTTCCTCAGTTTTTGGGATTTATATTTTATTTATTGCTTAAAATATTAGAGTTTACATGGTTGTCATTTCAATTTTGTTTTTTTTTTTATATATAGCATTGAAAATATTAAAATAAAATAAAAAATAATGCCTACAATGATGTCTCTGTGAATGTAATTCTTGGCTTTGATCTCATCGTCGTTTTGTCTTATTTTAATTGACCTCTTTCTAATCAAAATTAGCCATTTTCAGCAAGTATTTGATTTTAGTTTGTCTATCCAGAAAAAAATATTTTGTCCGGACGTCTGCACATTCGGACGACCAACCACCGACGATCACGTCGCTTGCCAATGACGTGTTTAAAGACATAGCCGATGATAATTGACACTTTATATCTTCTGTATACTATGACTATACTATATATACACGTTCATCCGCACATGCGGATGACTGCATATAATATTTTTTCTTCATTCTAACAACATTGGTCATAAATTATGTTAGTTAGGACTATAACTAGTTATTTAGTTATGTCTTCCAATCCAAATGTAATTGTCAGCTTATGAATGAAATCCATTACTTACATGCTTATTTTTATGACCACAACCAAAAAAATATATGAAATCATTTTTGCTAATTTCTTTCACATTCATACATTCAATTCCAACTGCATTTATTCCATCAGTTTGCATGGCTTACATAGATAAATTTTGCAGGCAAAAAGGAGCAACAGTAGTAGAAAATCTTAGACTGCCGAATGTGAAATTCATGCTGCAGGAGTTAGAAGATGGACAGGCGACGCAGCTCTTAGCTTCTTTCAAGGTCTCCATAAATGCTTATCTCGCAAATCTCGTATACTCCCCCGTCAGATCACTTCGAGATATTATTGACTTCAACAACAACCACACAATTCAGGTGATAAACATTAACAACTTAAATATTCATAATCATAATTAACATTATAAAATGCATCATATTAGGGGTGTAAATGAGTCAAGTTTGAGCGAGCCAGAGCTCGGCTCATTTTCGACTCATTAAAAAAATATTGTTGTATTTTTTGATATCTCTAGTCACGTAGATGGTAGATGTTAAGGATAGGGGTAAAATTTAAATTTTATTATTTATATTAAAATATTCATTTAAATAGAATTTAATATATTATTATTTAATTTTTTTATTTAATAATTTTAATTGATAAATTTTTTTTTGCAGTGTTATAGTTAATTAAACTATTTAAAAATAATCATTTGTGTACGCGATGGATCTTCGCGCAACACTAAGATGCCAAATTATTGCTTGAACGCCGCAAATTTTTTAACACGCATCAAGTATATTCTTGTAGTCAGTGATAGAACCTGTTGGTAGTTTTGTCCCTTAAATTTTAACCAAACTCCTTTATCTTATCCCGTAAATTTAAATACTTAATAATAATTTATTATTAATTATATTTATACTAGTTTAAAAAATAAGAAGATAAAAGTCTTTAATTTAAATACCGGTGGTCCCATCATTTTTAATTTTGTCACAAATTATTATTACTTTATGAATCCGGCACCCCATTTAACCTAAACAATTCTATTAAAAAAGATTTGCATTTGATGTCATCACATTGACTTATAATTTGTGTTTCATTAATATAAATTTCTATAATTAATAAGCTATAATGAAAATAAGCTTCACATGTATGATCTTTGAAGGGGTTCGTAGAAAACTCTCTCTAACTAAATAATTACATTTGAAGCGTGTTGTAGTTATTAATTTTAAAATTAGTTGCAATTCAAATTTAACTTTTCTAAAAAAAAATCATGTACAAATAATTTGTTGGTAAATTTCTTCAATCTGAAAACACACCCAATGTATAGAGGCTTTTATTGAAGAGAGAGTGTACAACATAGAACAGTAAAAGAGAGTGTCATCTTTCTATTCATGATATGAAACATTTATTTATAAGCATATGTCATAGCATTACAAAAGTAAACATTAGTCCTCTCGTCATTAATTTCTCAGATGGACTTTTTGGTAATTTACAGAGATATTTTGCATATAATAAAATTAGAAGACTGATTCGATGGACAGGAAGTTTATCGACCACCTATTGAGTCTTTGCTCCGTCGACATCTACTCCAAGAGGATACACCTTGTTGATTGTCCTAATGCCCAATCACTGCCTTATGATAGATCTCCTTACACACTTTACCGATCACTCGAACAAGACGCTCCCTTCACCATCATCCAAATAAGATGGGCGTCAACGAGCTACATCCGACCGGCCATATCTTCCGCCTTGAGTTTAGTTCTGGCATATTTCTCGTATACAGAATTACTCCTAAACAAAGATTGCAAGTCTCGTTTTTTCATACATGAAAAGCAATCTACAAATATTAAAAAATAAAAAAGATAAGATGGTGACTCCAAAAAATCTAAACTTGACAAATTAATAATAATAATAATAATAATAATAATAATAATAATTAGGACATAATAGATAATCATAGTTGTTACGAAAGCGTGTACTAAAACTCATGAAATACGGGTACAGCTCTATCCAAGAATGGTGTTTTGTCCCAGAATAGTGAGGAATAATGGAAACCTTTCGCTGCTCTTCATTAGCGCGTAAACGCATTAACTTAACCTTTTTCGTTAATTATTTTTTAGTGCTTTTAAACTAATTAAAAAGCATAAGAGCTTTATTCTAAAATGCTTTTTTTTTTTTTAATATTTTAAATAATTCTATAAAACGTGATATGAACATAAGTTTAATGAATGTGAAATGAATTCTTATCATTATGAAATTAATTTAATTGCTCATGCAATGCTATAAATTGCTAGTACAAAGTTGAGAGAATTAAATGTTATGTAAGAAAATAAATTTTAAAAATATAAAAACAATGTATAGAATGGTGAAATAAAATAAAATTGGATGGATCTAAAATTGCCAACATGTAAGTCAAAATCTACAATAGGCTTGAGTACACATCCTGCCCACATCCTCCCCACACCCCTTATTTATAGCTTGGAGATTAGGATTTGAGTGCTCTAGAAAAACTTATACATCAAGTTACATAAATGAGAAAAAGTTTCATATATGACCTTGTAGTCATTTACTTTAAAAAAACATAAGGAGGTGGCTTGATTTCACTATAATTGAGTATTCACACTTATAAATGTTTTATTGAGAAGAAAAAGCTGATAATGCTTATTTGACTAAGGATCTATTTGAGACAGTTACAACTTATTAAGAAGCAGTTGTGAAACTGCTGAAAAATAATCTGATGTTTTAAAAAGCTTCGGTGGCTATTACAATTTTTTTTTTGAAAAAATAAGTCGCAACTAGAAAGCAACCACCGCACCTAGCTAGGACTGGTGAGAAAACATTAATTTTAGCGGGAGTTTTTTGAAAAAAACTACCAAAATTTTGTTTATCTGAACTAGCAAATCTGCAGTGAAGTACCGCATAGCCAACACACGGCTACCCCAATTGGTCCCTGAGAAGTAACATTGGTTTATTCAATAGAAGTCACTCACTTGATGAAGTTCCCAAAGAGAGATTAACTTAAAAAAGCCATCAATTCACTTCAAATCGGTTTATTTCTTCTTCATGGAATACATTCTTCCTCATGTGAATCAGAGCACTGCACATACAGTATAAACAATTAGGGAGACCATACAAATATAAGTTTACTCACAAGATGATTTCGTCCCTCGTGTTTGATTATCAGTACGTGCAGTTGTCTGCATATAATATTTTTTTCTTCAGATGCCAATTAGAGCCATTTACCAAAGAGAAATCATATTTAAAATACTCAACTTTGATTGAGCAATTGTAATAAACAATTTTATGAAAGCAATTGTAATAAACATATTTATGAAAAAGTTAAAGTTGGTAAATATATGAATGCATATAGAGTTACTTAGAAAAAAGATAGTGTCCTTCAAAACTTCTATCGTGGGATGTGAATTAGCTAAAATTGAAATAAAAAAATTGTTTTGTCTTTGTATAGAAGACAAATACAAAATGTGAAGCTAAATAAGGAATGCTTATTGAATAAGGACACCGCACTCAAATTTGTGTGCGGTGTTCGATCAGGATCACTGAAATATATATTTTTGTTTTTTTTTTTGTTAGAGTGGAGCTCACTCTAAAATTTTTGACAGCCCTGATTGGACATCGCAAGCTAAATTTTACATGTGGTGTTCGCACGCAATAATTTTTCCTAAATAAGACATCCGAGAATGTGAGTTTGCGTCGGTTCAAGGAAATCTACAAATCTAAAGGTTCAATTTATAAACATTCCTACCTGATTATCCTAAAAAGATGCAAATTAACCAATACAAATTACTTAGAAAAAACTTTTGATATACATGAATTCATTGTTAGTTTATTCCCCATTACGGTAAAATTAATTAATTTTTATAAAATCATCCAAATACTTATTAATATTCAAATACTTCCAAAACTATTTTATTTCAGTTACTAAAACTTAAAATTTTCAGTTATTTTTTTATTTATTTTCATTATTATTATTTTTATTTTTTGTACTTTTCTGTGATGAACAAAAACTATCAATGTTGTTAAAACAGGATCGGATCGGACTGGTTTGTCGGACCATCAGACCGTGAACTGTAGTACGGATGGGATAATTGGATTTTGAAAAACCGAAATTGGAGTGTGTATTTAAGAGGGAGAGGATGCCAAATGGACGGAGCTCGGTGGTGGCTCGATCGTCACTATTGGTGATCCCTGCGGTCTAGACGACATCGTGAGGCTCCCTCACACTCGCACCACCTCCAATCACCGTTCCCGGATAGCATGCACAGCTAGGTTGAGGTATTTTCATTAAGTTTTTTTTTAGGCTGCATTGTCTTCTTTTTTATGAATGATTTGTGGAAGAAAAGAATATAAACATTGCTTTATATATTTATTTAAAACTACAATTTATGTTTGGGGTGATCATTGTTATTTTCTGCCTAAAACTAATATTTTCTTTAGTAGAATATGATTAATTTACATAGAAAAAGTTGTGTGATTAAAATGGAGCAGTGCTTTAGAGGAATGTGGTGTTTTTTTTTTATCGTCCTCATTGAATAGTGATATTTGATATTATCAAAGGAATGTAGAGAAGAGATTAGGTTTTGGCTTTCAAGTTTTACTAGATTTTTAATTAATCTAAATTTTGTCTTATCTATGTTTTGCTTTTAGATTGTCAAATCTTGAAAGAAGGAAATACGAAATACAAAATTTCAAAGAAACAAATATATTTTTTTGGCTACAAATATGAGGCTATGTTGAGAAATTAGGGCAAAGTAAACGCAAGAATCGACACAAATCAATAAGAAAACACAAAGATTTAATGAGGTTCGACAATTTGCCCACGTTCTCGGGAGCAGAGCGGCGGCTTTTCTTTCAATTCGGAAAAATAGTACAAGATCAATTAGGGTTATAATACATCAATATATATATAGCCCTGACGTAAAATATGTAATTACAAAATTATCTCATACGAAGATTTCTCATAATTCGTTTGGATTTATGCCTGGAAGGTCTATTATGGAAGCTATACAGTAAGAAGAGAGTAAGGATGATCTAAATTTTTTTTCTCTCAGAAAAAACTTACGATAAGGCTCCAGAGAAGTCCTTTGGAGAGTTATAGAGAAGAAATGTGTTGATATGACTTATATTCAAGTCATTAAAGATATATATGCTAGAGTTGTTACTTGTGTTCGAACAGAAGGAGGATTGACTAAGTATTCAGTTGGATTACACCAGGGATCGGCTTTAAGCCCATATTTTTTTGTTTTAGTTATGGATGCCTTATTGGGCATGTACGGGAGGATGGACCTTGTCGTATGTTTTTCGCTGATGATATCTTTTATGTAAATAAGACTTGGGAAAGTGTTCAAAAAAAAAACTTGAATTATGGTGGTCTATATTTCAGTCGAAAGGCCTTCATTTGAGTAGATTTAAAATTGAATAGATAGAATGTATTTTTAGTAATAGTAGTAGCTCTAGTATGTTTAGAAAAAAACTTAAATTATGGTGGCCTATATTTGAGTCAAATGGCCTTCATTTGAGTAGAGTTAAAATTGAATACATAGAATGTATTTTTAGTAATAGTAGTAGCTCTAG
>NW_018165007.1:469743-475406 GCF_001263595.1 Phalaenopsis equestris | reverse complement strand
TATATATATATATATATATATATAAATTATGTTGAGCCTAAATAAGTTGGGACACCAAAGAACAAAATCTTGATTCATGTTCGGCTTGTTATATATTGAACGCAAACAAAAATTATCCTTGTTTGGCTATTTTACTTGGCAAACGAAGTGAAGATGCGCTACTTAATACGAGTTTTTTGTTAACAATGAGACTTGTTGACAGGCCAACATCTTCAATATGTATGTAAATTTTCCTTTTGTGTATTTTATAACAGGAAAGGATGAAAGATTTTGGCCAAGATATCTTCTTGGCGGCCGAACAAACAAATGGGCTTGGCGAAGAACAGGAGACAGCAGGCAAAAAGATCGATCAACTCTCAAAAGATGGACTCGAGAAGCTGATGAAGGACAGAAGATTGGATGCTATAGTTTTCCCTGACGCTCTGGCATCAAATTTTGTGGCCATTGGCGGATTTCCGGCTATAAGCGTGCCGGCGGGCTACAGCAGTTCCGGCGTTCCTTTCGGCATTTGCTTCAGCGGATTGAAAGGTTCGGATCAAAAGTTGATAGAGATTGCTTACGCTTTTGAACAGGCTACGAAAGTCCGAAAGCCACCAATTTTAACCGCATGATGCATCAAATCATCTCCGTGACAAAACAGAACCCCAAAAAAAAAATGTTTTTAACTTCATAAACATTGGATCATGATGTATGAAGATACTTTCTCATGTTTTTGTTTTGAATGTATAGTGATTAATCATTAGAATGATGATGTTCCGGTCGCATGAAATGTAAGGGTGGCGTGTTTAGATCATCACTGTTGCTGTTTCTATCGTCACCGTTGTCAGGATACGGCTGTTTCAGCGTGACATGTATGTAAATGTAGAATAGTAACTTGAGTTTTAAGACTTCAAGAAATAAAATTGCAGGTTTTAAGCATTAATGGATATGAATGAATATAAAGAGAAATCAAGCATACAATTTGATGAAAATGATTAATAAATTCATAACTTGTGAATTGGGGTGTAAAGGAGCCGAGCACAAGTGAGCTAAGGCTTAGCTCGTTTTCGCCTCGTCAAAAAATATCACTGTTCGTGTTTGGTTCGTTTATATTTCGAACATAAAAAATGTGTTTGTGTTTTATCGTTTTCTTAGAGAGTCGAACACAAGTTGTTCACGAACTAAAAGAGGTTTTGACAACCCTAATCACGCAGACGTAGAAATTAAGGGTTGGGGCAAGATTTAAATTTTATTGTTTATATTAAAATATCATTTAAATATGATTTAATATATTTCTATTCTATTTTTTAATTAATAATTTTATAGGATTATAAATCTTTCTAGCCTTATAGTCAGTTAAAATTTTTAAAAATACAAATCATAATTATATATATATATATATACATATATATATATATATATAATTGGTGAGTTTGACTTGTTAATTTAACAAACAAATCAAACAAGAACTTCTTAACGAGCCGGACACGAATTCTTCGCGAACAACGAACCATCTTGACAGCCCTACTTGTAAAATTTAGACCACCAAAAGGCATACATGACAAATGACTATTACTAATCTTTGGCAATTCGTCCTTGGTGGATTTTTGTCATTAATATACGTAACGGATACCTATATGCTCATTACTAAGAAAATTTATCTATAAAGGCATACTGTAATATGCCTGAAAAAATAAGAAATAGGATAGTACATAAATACAAATTTATTTATAAGAATTGACAAATGAAAAGTTTATATAGTACAAAGCAAACTCCAACTAAAAAAATGAAGGGACACCAAAGGAGGTATTTGCATCAAATTTAAAGTACTTCGGTCTTTTGGTTAGAAATGGTCTCAGAGATCTCCACTTCTCAACTCGATGAATTTTCAAAGGTAGATTGCTTTTTGTTGTTTAAATATTTTTTTCTTGATTGGCATTCATGGTTTAATTTAATTATAGGATCAAGATTAGCAATGCATTTAATCCCATGATCAATTATATCATTATCTATGTATAAATAACACTCAATTAAGTATATTATATATGCTCTCGAGAAAAAAATTATCATTGGAGAAGAAATAAAAAGGATGAAAATGATAAACATGAACAGGATCACGTGATTTGATTATCTCAAACTAAAATATTATGCAAATGTTAAAGTACTTTATTTCATAACTTCTAGGGTGTTGGGTAAATACCTATTGATTGTTCCGTTTTAAAAATTCCAAACAAACTAGGGTGAATTCATGCTTGGGATACATTTCATCCATTATAGGAAAAGGCGATGTAAGCGACGACATTACCAATAGCATAGTGTGTGTCACTAATATTGGTTTAATTTTCAACGGCGTATTAATAGATATTTAATCTTTAACCTTTCTGAAGGTATTACTACTCTCTGAAAATATTCAGACGGTTTATTTAGTTGTACCGAAGTTGTTAACCATCAGTTGCTTTCTAAACTAAAACTTACGGTTATCTACCGTAATTAAATCGTCATAACTTATTCATTATACCGTCTAAATCCTCATTCATCCTATCTCTCATGATGCTCTTCCCTCTCTCCCAATTTCGCCCTAAATCCCTCCACCCTCCCGCAACCCTCTTCCTCCTCTCCCAATGACGGTCCACCTCTCCTGGCGACGCTTCTCCTCTCCCATTGACACTCCTCTCGCGACTCATGAGTTCGACTCCGACCGCCTAACCTAGGGGATCACAGCTTGCAGAGACCACTGAAACCTTCATCCATCTGCTCCGTACGTAAACTATTGATTAAGGTAAACTCTAAACCCTATTGAACGCTCTATTCTTCCTCTTCGCTCATTCCTCTGCCTCTACTGAAACCACCATAATTTTTTTTTCTACGATCACCATTCGAGCTAGCTAGGAGTTGGAAGCTAGATTACCAATGAGCAATGTAGACCGTAGTTAGGGGTGTAAACGAGCTGAGCACGAGCGAGCCAAGCTGAGCACGAGTGAGCCCAGGCTCAGCTCGTGTCGCTTGTGTTTGGCTCATTTATATTTCAAGCTCAAAAAGTGTGTTTGTGTTCGGCTCATTTGCC
The DNA here is from genome assembly GCF_001263595.1 of Phalaenopsis equestris. Taxonomy (NCBI): domain Eukaryota; kingdom Viridiplantae; phylum Streptophyta; class Magnoliopsida; order Asparagales; family Orchidaceae; genus Phalaenopsis; species Phalaenopsis equestris. The sequence goes on along the minus strand of NW_018165007.1, from coordinate 472,363 downwards.
TAACGAGCCGAACATGAGACGTTCATGAACAAAGAGTCATTTGACAACCCTAATTGCGTAGCCATAAAATATTAAAGATTGGGGTAAGATTTAAAAAAATTTTGTTTATATTAAAACATCATTTGAATCTCCTTTAATAATTTTTATTTTGTTTTCTTAATTAATACTTTCCATTGATTATAAATCTTTGTAGCCTTGTACTCAATTAAATTTTTAAAATTACTACTCATCAAAGATATATGTATATCTATATATATATATATATATATATATCTATATACAATTGATATTATTTAGAGCCAAAACGGGTGTCGTCTCATGAACTTGGCAACCTTTTAATGAGCCAAACACGAGCTGCTCGCGAACAATGAGCAGTATTAACAGCCCTAACCGTAATGGGTTGCATAAGCCATATTGATAAGCTGCAATAACGTCCATAGACAATAAAGACTAGAGTTGGGAGCTGCATAAGCTGTGAGCATGTTGGCTGTAGTTGGTCAGATAGGTTGTAGTGGTAGTCGCAATAACAGTTGTAGACTATAAAAACCTGAGTTAAGAGTTGCATGAGCCGTGAACCATGTAGTAGGTTATTGTGGTGAGTTGTAATAATGTCTGTAAGACAAAGATCAAAGTTGAGAGTTGTCTGAGTTGTGAGTCACATTGGTCGTAGACCTTAAACGAGATCTGTGAGGAGAGAACTTTAGGAGTTCAAAGATATCATTGTATTCAGAGTACAGCTTTGGTAAGCAGTTAATGAGGGATGTGACACTGTACTTGAGGTGCATTATTACTCTTTTTTCAGGGTGCATTGTTATACTGTATTCATAGTGCGTGGTGGGTGTCGTTTCACAGCGTTTAGGATAATACACTTCTTTATCAGGTGCTTCATTAACTTGGAAGGGGCTTCATTACAGCGAGCAGGGACAGTCGATGGTTGTTGATGGTGACCAATGAGTCGTAGTCGATGATGACTGGTAACCAGCGGTCAACAATGTCAGTGGTTACAAAAGGACGAAGCATTCTTTGGGTCTTCAATCTAATATTGCATTGGAATTCAACTTTTTCTTCTCGTGGTCCAACTCTAGTTCAAGTTTCAGCTCTTTATCCCCTTTCATGCAGGGAGTGGTGGGGCTCTATCTATAAAGTAGGTGATATGCCTCCCTACATGAAAGGAAAGAATCTGGATCACTCCATTATATGATATGGAGAGGATTCCTTGATCAAACGACATTTTGTGGACATTTGAGGGTCGTAATAATTTTTGAATTAAGCGATCTTAAGCTCATCGATTTGAATTTATGCTTTTCAAATTTAGAATCCATTTGACCTTCCAATTAAGTACCCAAAGCTTCCAAAATTGGTTTAACAACGTGATATGGGCTTGATCTGACTTGGATCAGATAGTTTGTTTATAAGTTAACTAAAATTAGAGTTTCAGATGGTCTTTGATTTGAGTTTGAATGATTCATGCTAAAAATTGATATGAGATTCATGTTAATCTTATCGGGACTTATGCTAAATGACATAATTTATTAAAGAAATGTTAGTTAGCCCTTAAGTTTTGGGCAGTCTCACTCCCCCATCTAAAAATTGTTGAAATAACAAAATGCGATTTTGTGTTAGGGGCTTGTGGTAGTGGCCGGAGGTTGGTGGCGATGGTGGAGGGGGCAGTGATGGAGGTGAAACCCGACGGTGATGGCGGCTGAGCAGGTGCGTGATAGGTTGTGGGTCACCCAGGCTGGCTTCAATCGGACGACATGAGGCATGAAGTGATCCGTTCACGACTGACCACAAACATCCACGTCAGCAGTCCAGGGATGTGGACTGGGGCAACCATGTCAAAGATCTGGGAGATGCGACATGGGAGACATGGGAGGTAGGAGCAATCAAACGGACATTAAGCAACTGCATATGTGATCTTTGGGATCTGTGGCTTTTTTCTAAAATTATGCCCTTTTTGACAAATTGGGAAATGTTGGAGCCATTTTAAGCCCATAAATAGGCTAGAAAGGAGAAAAAAATGGAGTCTCTCGATATTTTTGTGCAACTAATAGAGCTCCCTCTTACGTAGTTGTTGTTCATCTTAGCTGCCATGACATTTTTCGGAGCTGATTTTATGCGCAATTGTTGCATTTTGTAAAGGGATTTTTTGATTTGTTGTGGTGTTTTTTGGAAGGAATTTCCCACATGATTGTTATGTTTTATGGAGTAGATTTTTCGGGATTTTTTCACGTCGCTATGTTTGCTGTGCTTTTTGGGAGGGGATTTCTTGCGCAACTATTGAGTTGTTTGGACAAGATTTTTTGTGCTACTGTGATATTTTTTGGATGAGATTTTCTATGCCAACGACATTTTTTAAATGGGATTTTTCATATTGTTGCTGCATTTTTTGGATGTGTTTTTAAGCCACTGTGGCTTTTTTGGGGAAGAATTTTTTTGCTGCTTCAAGATGTCTATGTCTAGGAAATTTTTTCCTCAAAAAAAAAAAAAAAAAAGAAGCGAAAGTACCAGAATTTTGAAGGGGTCATTGGAGCATGATAACTTTGTCTAGCATGTCACTACTATGATTGATGAACTACATCAGCTACATGAGTGGCAGTGGAGAGTCGAGGACAACTGA
>NW_018165007.1:462721-468203 GCF_001263595.1 Phalaenopsis equestris | reverse complement strand
AACGTAGCAAGGGAAAAGATGTCGACAGCAAAAAATTCTGAAAGCAAAACTGAACCCTAATGACATAAAATAACACACACACACACACACACACACACACACACACACACACACACAGATATATATATATATATATATATATAATAGATTATTTGATAATGTTTTTATATGAAAGCTAGATACCCATTCAAAATTTTAACTTATTTATTAACTCATTGAAATATTCATTCAATTCGTACGGATAAATTATGTACGGATTGAGTACGATCATTTAAAAATTAAACAAGCTTAGTATAAATATACAAATGACTGCTTGGCTGGAGCTTAAGCTGAATGCAAACAACATATAATATGATCAAGCCAAGTCTAAACTACGTCATAGTCGACTTGACTCAATTGGATTACAAACCAGTGGAGGCTAATTAGTTAATTTAAGGATTATTAAAATACTTTGTTAGGAAATATTAGGAATATAGTTTAAATATTTGGCATGAAGCCTAAGGATAAAACTTAATTGGCATCAACATGTAGGTGGAAAGGAATTAGTAATGTTAGCAAGCAAATCAGCGAGACTACAATACAATATAATTGATTTGCAATAAAAAAATTTTGTTTTTTTTAAAATTAGAATAACTAATGGGTTCATAGTCCTGCTCTAAATCAATATATTTGGCCTACTAAGACCAATTCCTACAATGGGCCTATGGCTAGAACATCAAGGCTCTGGAGGGAGGGCAGAGCCTAATTATTAGATTAGTAGCCAACTTTCAATTTGACAGCTATGACTTTTTATAATCATTATACTTTTCTCTTGCTGTTGATGTCCACTAGTATATATAATTACTCTTTTATGTGTCTTGGAGCTACTATGTTCGTCTCCTTTCCCTTTTTCACCAGCACAAATCATCACTTTTTTTTTTTAAGAAAAGCAAAAACAATTTTAAAAATAAAGATGATGAATTTTCACAGATGGTGAGGTTAATTAGCTCAAACAACAAAAAAGGAAAATTCAAAATGATACAAAGTAATAGACTAGAGGATACTTAGATCAACGGGCACACAACATGCATATCAAGTGCGACATCAAATGAAACTAAACAAAATTGTTAATGACTTATGAAGTAACCATTTTCTCCTCAAGATGTATCCTCCAAGTCCATCACGGCCAATCAAGATGTGGCTGAAGGGGGAACACCACTACTCATCAGACTCTTAATTATTTTGAATGCATCTTGTTTCTCCTTTAGAATGTTGCTACTGTTTTTTGTTGAATATATTTTGACAATATTCTTCTTCATAATTGTTCAAATTCCTTATGTATGAAATGACCTTGCTTAATGTGTAAATAAAAGCCAAAGGATTGGGGAATAGCCATCAAGCAAATTTAGCCAATAGGTCACCAAATGGGTTATGGGTTAATGAATTGCTAAATTGCTAAAAGTTGAGAACTTATATTCTAAAACAACAGTTGGATATGCAATATTAGAATAAGCTACTTTGAGCAAACTTACCCTTAAGAGGACTAAAAAAGATGACAATTGAAATAGCCATTTTAAAAAAATTATTTTGAGTTGATCGTAAAAGTAATTAAATTAGGTTTATTTTATTCTATATATATATATAATATAAGTTGATGAGACATAAGATATAATTGGTCACACATGTTGATGTAATTAATTAGAATATATAATTTTTTAGTTAATTTAATGTATTAATTTGGTCTACAATCTTATAATCTTATTGTTGGTCTTCAGTTCGTGCCTTCTTTTAGGAGAATGACTGTATTTATTGGCTTCCATCTTCTGACTTCCAATGTTTATGATTACAATACTTACCATTAAATGGCATGATGTCCACCATGCACTGACATTCGATGCTCGTTGCTGCCCATTGTCCAATAGTCATCACCCTTTTACCTATTATAAATGCCAACATCTTCAAAATCTCTCCATCAAAACCCTAAGGAATACTCCTCGCAGTAGAAGCCATTCCATTACAACATAGTATAGTCTTATTTAATTTAGTAAGGATGAATCTTTGAATTTCTCGACATAAACTAAATGTAAAAAAAAATTTACATAAATACCACTCAATTTATATTTATATTTTTTTATTTAACGCATAAAATATGATATTTACTTGTATAGCAATGAAAACTTTAGTATCTCATAAAAATATCACTAATATTATTTTCTTAAGAAATTATAAGAAGCCTTTTATGCATATTTTCATATGATCATGACACTAAAGTGATATCCATTAAAATGTTAAATTTTAGGTTTTAGATATGTAAATATACAATAATTGAGTTTTATGTATGTAAATTCCTCTATAAAAATTATGCTTGTTCTTTGGTACTTTCTATTAGTATGTGGGATTTTTATATATATGACTAATATTTTAAATCACTCTACTATCTAACATACAATTAATGTAAATTGCTTAGAAAAATTATTAGAATAATAGAAATTAAATTATGTTAGAGGATTCTCACAAAATTGATTTAATATATCATATATGTTTAATAAAATGAATAAAATATATAGATTTAGAAACTTAATTGCCCAAAAGTATATTAAGAGACAAACAATAAAAATGATGATTCTAATAAATATTACCTTAGATTAGTAATTAAGCTCATAAACAAATCTACATGATCAGACATGAATCTTGATGCTTGTTAGTTAAGAAAAATTTTAAAATCAAATTCAAGATTATTTGAGCTCCGCTTTTAACAACTTCGACCAAGCTAAACATCTTGACAACAAAAGACAAATGAAACATATCATTTTGAGTCTAAATGAGGATAAACCTAGGACTTGAAGAATAATGATTAATTTTAAATATCATAGAATTTCAAATGATTTTCATATTCTTCATGCTTATCGTTAAATCAAGCATTTCAATGAGAGAATATAACAAGCTTAAAGTTATTTAATTCTAAGGTCATTAAAGAACTTAAATACTAGAAAAGTGAATTATGATATGAGGAATCAATGTGAAACAATTGATGGAGTGTTTTTGAGATGTAGGCTAAATTTTTTAGAATATCTTTCTAAAATATTATAAACTTACTTGCATTATTCAAAAGAAAAAGAAGGGGGCGGGAGCTAATTTTACACTACTTAATTAAGTTTGAAGCCAACAACTAACAAATATCTTGTGTTTGTTGTAGCTCAATTATTATTTTGCGGCCTTTATTGCCTAATCACTATAACATGATCAACTTTGATGTTTACTAATGCTTGTTACAATAATAACATGACAAATAAGTGATTAGATATTAATAACCCCATTTTCTCCAAATAGATAGAGGAGAGAAACTCTACAACATCAAACACATAATGGATTTTTCTAATTGTGCCTGTCAACATTTTTTTTTTCATTTTTTGAGTTTAGTAACATTTAGTCTCTTTGTCTTATAAAAAAACTACTACCTCTTATCATTGAGAATTATGTCCTTATAAAAAAAACTACTACCTCTTATCATTGAGAATTATGTTTATGAAGGATATTAATCTCTAACTTTATATTCATGAATCTATTAGCCTGCAACAAAATTGCAATTTTCTTACAAATGTTACTGTATATTCTCTCATTATTTTTGTGCTAGCATGAGGTCATTTGGTAAAATTATACCATGAAGACAAGTTCTGACTAATTAGTTCAACTTAAGAACCATTTGGAACTTTTGTGATTTGATTCATTTACTATGTCAAGTTCATTAATTTCTTGATATTTAGGGTAATAATCAAGTCGAGTATGTCTTGGATTGACTTTGACTTGGTCATATTATACGTTGTTCATGTTTGGCTTAAGGTTGACTTTACCTTTCACATGTTATACTTGGCTTGTTTAATTTTTTTAATGGTCATACTTTATTTTTAATTGATTTATTTCTCTTAACTAAATATATATTTTAATAATTTGTTAATATAAAAACTTGAATGAGAATCTAATTTTTGATAAAAAGTTTTTAACACTTGATTTTATAAATTTTAACAAAATGAGATTGAATAAATTGTGTGTCACGACCCAACCTGATCCAACCCATCATATCGACGTGAGTTGCCTCGTTCATAACATTTAAATAATTATCCAAGATCTATTTGGAAGGAATTTTATTTACTTACTTCTCTAATTCAATTTTCATAAACACAGAGCCAGTAATATATCACAACAGCACAAACAAACAAAAAACAACAATCATGGTATAATATTTCTATCATTATAATATAGACATCACCATAACTATAAAAAATTTAGATATTAGATAATAACACACAAAATATCAATTTCTTAATAATAAACCTGAAGTCTTGACTCAACTTGAGCCTTACTCTTTCCATAAATAAGGCATGCAAGTAAAGCAAGGGACGAGCAACCATAGCTCAGCAAACTACCCAAAATCTATTACAGTTTTTAATATGAAAACTTAGACATTTATTTAAAGCAAATAAATCAAATAAGATAAAACATCATATATGGTATCTATCACAATACTCGTACAAGAAATTGTAACTATAGTAAGCATATGTTGAGTAACAGTAATAACAACCTGATATTAAAAATGTAGTACAATAACAAAAAAATAAAAATTTATTTGTTTATCTGAATTATTTTATGACTTTTCCTTTCACCTCTTTTACCTCTATTCCACTAATATCTCCACTTATTCATATTTCTCCTATGCTCCTTTTTACTCCACATTCAATTATACCTCTACCAGTTTACAACTATTCACACATATCAAACTTGTAGATGGATAACTATACCCTTATAAGTCCACTTGATTTCACGTAACATACAACTACCCAACCATAAGCAGCTACACTTCTCCCTTATTTATTATTTTTGCATATATTTTTGATACAAAATCATATAAATGCTAAGAACTTTGACATGGACAAATATCACAATGTGCTGCAGAAATCTAAACAAACCAGTAGACACTTCATAATAAAATTTGCAAGAAAAGTAAATTTGTACATAACATTAATCACAATTCACTAAAACTAAGCATTTTTTATTTGGCTAAAAAAATTTATCGAGTTTAATATACTTGCTAAAACACATAAAATATTAAATAACACAAAATACCGAATGAAAATTGAATATTTATGTGTAAATTTATCTAATACGATCTAACTTAAAACATATAAAATATTACACAGTGAGAAGATTGTAAATCTTCGTAGATGTGAGTTTGTATGAAATTTTGCAACATAAAATGCCAAAACATTATGAAAAGGAAATGAGATCTGAAGTTGGGTAATAGTAACTTACATGGAACCCGAATAATTTCTCAACTGGCCTAATGGACAAAAATCGGTTCTACAATCTTCGAATCAAACTCTCTCTATAAAATCTCTTCTTCTCCCCATACCTCTCTCTACAACTCAATTGTTTGGAAAAAAGCATGGAAAAATGATCCTAGAAGTGGGTTTGTAATATATATATATATATAGAACTTAAATACTAG